>NC_091587.1:2241753-2251753 GCF_042767895.1 Penaeus vannamei | reverse complement strand
ATATGCCCTTTGAGTTTATTATCAGGTGTCAATTCTCGATGCATGGAATCAGGCACGTTCGACCACCCGCTGGTGTGACTGGCTGATAGTGCATGGCGGTGGCGGTTTACACACCAGTGCATGATTGTGCCATTGCAACCGGGCAAAAAAGTTATGACGGTCTCTGACATAGCGGTAATATAGTTATGCATGACCCGGTACTTATCTGATCTGTGGCTGACCTTTTCTCTCTCTCCACTCAGGATAACCCTTTGAAAAATCTTATCGACCTATCACGCCACCCGTGTCCCGAAGGCCTCCTGATATCGCCATCAAGGAAGTGGCAGAGCGATGATGAAAGCGAGGCACAGGGAAGAGGAGGAGAGGAGAAGGAGGAGGAAAAGGAGAGAGGGAAGAGAGAGATTACGCGAGAGACATGAAGAATGAATGAATGCGAGGCACAGGGAAGAGGAGGGGAGAAGGAGGAGGAAAAGGAGAGAGGTGATAGGGTAGGGGGAAGAGAGAGAAGGGGAATGGGATAGACCAAAAGGCCCAAATTAGAAAGGGAAGAGAGAGATTACGCGAGAGACATCGAGAATAAATGAAGTAGTAGGCACAGGGAAGAGGAGAGGAGAAGGAGGAAAAGGAGAGAGGTGATAGGGTAGGGGAAAGAGAGAATTAGAAAGGGAAGATAGAGTGATTACGCGAGAGACATGAAGGATGAATGAAGTAGGGTTATGAAGCATGGAAGGAGATGAAGGGGGGGGGGGGAGGAGGGGTGTCAGCGCTGAGAGAACAGCTTCGCGACAAAGACTTCGTCGGCAGCTGGGCATTAAGACTGACAAAGCTGGCTCATAGTGCGTCTATTGTGCTCTTATCTGCGGAATGTGACGCCACTTTTGTCTCGTTATGTCAGCCCCCTCCCCCCCCCTTTCCTCTCCCCTCTCTTCCCCACCCCCCTTCCTCTTCCCTTCCTCTTCCCTCTCTTCCCCACCCCCCTTTCCTCTTCCCTTTCGTCTTCCCTCTCTTCCCTCTCCCCTCTTTTCCTTTTCTTCCCCCCTTTCCTCCTCCCCTTTCCTCTCCCCTCTCTTCCTCCTCCCCTTTCCTCTGCCCTCTCTTCCATTTCTTCCCTCCCTTTCCTCTCCCCTCCTCCCCTCTCTTGCTCCCCCTTTCCACTACCCTCTCTTCCACACACCCCTCTCCTCTCCCTTCCTTTCCCCTCTCTTACCCCCCCTTTCCTCCCCCTTTCCTTTCTCCTCTCTTCCTCTTCCCTTTCCCCCCTTTCCTCTCCCCTCTATTTGTTTAGGGTTGGACGAGGTGGTTAAATGGATGTGATTTTGTTTATCTATCTATCTATCTATTTATTTACCTTTTGGACGAGGAAGGAGGCTCCGACGGTGCATTAGAATGTCGAATTGGGACCTTGCAATAATTCGTTCTCCACAGAAGCTCCACTTATCCCGCGGGATCGGAAAGGAGGAGCAGTAAATGTTCTGTATGTTTTTTGGCATTTCTCGCGTTATTTTTTATTATTATTATTTTTTTTTTTAATCTTATTTTTATTTATTTTTAGTTTTAGTTTTTGTCGATTCAGTTATTTGTATTTTCGTTCCATGTGCCATGTTCATTATATTTTTTTTCTGTCGCCTTTTTTAGCTTTTATTTATTTATTTTTTTTTTTTTGTCGATTCAGTTATTTGTATTTTCGTTGTTCCATGTGCCATGTTCTTTATGTTTTAGCATTTTCGCGTTTTTTTTCTGTCGGCTTTTTAGGTTTTATTTCTTTTTTTTTGTCGATTCAGTCATTTGTATTTCCGTTCCATGTGCCATGTTCATTATATTTTTTTCTGTCGCCTTTTTTAGCTTTTATTTATTTATTTATTTAATTTATTTATTAATTTTTTTGTCGATTCAGTCATTTGTATTTTCATTCCATGTGCCATGTTCTTTATGTTTTAGCATTTTCGCGTTTTTTATCTGTCGGTTTTTTAGTTTTTTAGTTTTTTTTTTTTTTTTGTCGATTCAGTCATTTGTATTTCCGTTCCATGTGCCATGTTCATTATATTTTTTTCTGTCGCCTTTTTTAGCTTTTATTTATTATTGTTATTTTTTATTATTATTATTATAATTTTTTTGTCGATTCAGTCATTTGTATTTCCGTTCCATGTGCCATGTTCATTATATTTTTTTCTGTCGCCTTTTTTAGCTTTTATTTATTATTATTATTTATTATTATTATTATTATTATTATTTTTTGTCGATTCAGTCATTTGTATTTCCGTTCCATGTGCCATGTTCATTATATTTTTTTCTGTCGCCTTTTTTAGCTTTTATTTATTTATTTATTTTATTTATTTATTTTTTGTCGATTCAGTCAATTGTATTTCCGTTCCATGTGCCATGTTCATTATATTTTTTTCTGTCGCCTTTTTTAGCTTTTATTTATTTATTTATTTTATTTATTTATTTTTTGTCGATTCAGTCAATTGTATTTCCGTTCCATGTGCCATGTTCTTTATGTTTTAGCATTTTCGCGTTTTTTCTGTCGCCTTTTTAGCGTTTATTATTTATTTATTATTATTATTATTTTTTTTTTTGTCGACTCAGTCATTTGTATTTCCGTTCATTATGTTTTAGCATTTTCGCGTTTTTTATCTGTCGTTTTTTTAGTTTTTTTTTTCTTTTTTTGTCGATTCAGTCATTTGTATTTCCGTTCCGTGTGCCATCGGGGATTCGTCCACCGGGCGATCATTGACGCGAGCTAATTATTTGTGATTGGCGTTTAGAACAGAATGACGGGTCCCTGCCAATCGCGCGAATGGACTTTGCGAGGGAGGAAGTTTTTTTGTTTATTAAAGGAAATGAGGAAGAAGGAGGAGGAGAAGGAGAGGGATAGGGTGAAGAAAAAGAGGAAGAAGAAAAAGATGAAGAAGAAGTAGTAGAAGAAGAAGAGGTAGAAGTAGAAGTAGAAGTAGTAGAAGTAGTAGAAGTAGTAGAAGTAGTAGAAGAAGAAGAAGAAGAAGGAGAAGAAGAAAGGTCTGAGGAACTCGAGAAAATGCCTGCAGACTTGATATCTGATGTCCCAGGTCAGAGCAGAGCGTCCCTTCCGTGGCGTTCGACTCGCTCGAAGGGCCGGCCGTTCTGTTCGGGGGGCGACCGCTTCGAGGCGGGTGTCGGTCGCTCCTGCCCTGCGCCCGAGCCGGGTGGCGGGTCGGGACGGGGACGGTCGGGCTGGGTCGGGGCGGTCGGGCTGTGTCGGGACGGTCGGGACGGTCGGCCTGTATCGGGCTGTGTCGGGAACGGGACGGTCGGTCTGTGTCGGGACGGTCGGGCTGGTCGGGCTGTGTCGGGGCGGTCGGGCTGGTCGGCCTGTGTCGGGCTGTGTCGGGACGGTCGGGCTGTGTCGGGGCGGTCGGGCTGGTCGGCCTGTGTCGGGACGGTCGGGGCGCCGTCTGTCCGGCCGTGGCTGGGCCAGGTGCCCCAAAAGGGCTGGGCGTCGGCCCGGATCCCGACGTCCGCTCCGGTAAGACACGGATTTAAGGTGCTGGGGGTGCGGAGGGGGGGGAGGGGGTGGGGGGGCGATGGGGCACGGTCGCGCGGCTGGAGACGCTGGGAGCTTGTTGAAGAAGGTACGAAGACGAAGGTTCCTGCCACTCGCGGATGATGGAGAGGGATGGGGGGGCGGCGGCCGCGGGACACGGGCGGCGCGGCGAAGACACGGGCGGCGCGGACGCTCTCGACGCTAGGGCGGAGGGGGGGGGGTATCGAGGGCGCTGCCGGGGGGGGGTTCAGATGCCGGCCTCTCCCTTAGAACGCACGCACGCACGAACACGGCCCCCGCACGCGTGCACACGCGCACGCACACACACGCACACACACACACACACACACACTCCCTCAAACACACACACACACACACACACACACACACACACACACACACACACACACACACACACACACACACACACACACACACACACACGCGCACACACACAAAAGCCTTGAACGAGGCCTTCCTATCACGGGAAGTGATCGTTCCGCCACGACGCACAGATCTCGAGAGGGACTCCGCCAAGCGTCCCGCGGGAAGGGACCGAGTGGAGGTAATGCAGTTGGAGCAGCGAGGGGAGACGCGGGGAAGGGACCGAGGGGAGACAATGAAGTTGGAGCAGCGAGGGGAGACGCGCCGTTAAGGAAGGAGCATGAGTGCGAGAGCGGAAGGAAATATCAGAGTTGACAAGCACACCTCTCGGCCGGAGTGCATCGTGCTCCGCGCCCATGCATGCACGCCTCGCCTGCTGCGAGTCGCGTGGGCTCGTGGGCGGATCCTCCCCCTCGTTGAGTATCCCCTGGGGGAATGGCGCAGAACCTGAGCTCTCCGTTCACCCCAGGGGAGGGGAGGATGGTGGGGGCGGGGAGGGGGAGGGGGAGGAAATGGGAGAGGGACGGGCAGGGGGAGAGGGAGGGGCAAGGGGACGTTTTGGCCTTTTCACCCACAAGCAGAGCGTCATACATCATGATTAAGGGAAAAATACTTACATTATATATATGTTTATACATTTATTCCTCCTACTCCCTCCCCCTCCCCCTACTCTATCTCCTCCTCCTCCTCCTCTCCTTGTACTTTTTTTTTTGTCTCGAACGCAACTGTTCATGCGGATGTCTGGGGACACACTCACATGGGCGTGTGGTTTCGTCTAGGTAAGGGGTGGGCGGGGTGGGTCTGGGTGGGCTGGGCAGGGCGAGTGACAAGACATATGGCCTAGACTTCTGTACCCTTAAGTGTGTATCCTGGGCATCTACAAGTTTCCCGGCTGCTGTTGTTGCATTGTTGCACTGGGCGGACCCCCCTCTTGCAGTGCGGGGTGTTTTATGATTTTCTTTTTTTTTCTTTTCTTTTCTTTTTCTTTTTCGTTTTTTTTCTCTTCCTATTCTTCTTCTTCTTCTTCTTTTCCTATTCTTCTTCTACTTCTTTATCTTCCTATTCTTCTTCTACTTCTTTATCTTCTACTTCTTTCTCTTCCTATTCTTCTTCTTTCTCTTCCTATTCTTCTTCTTTTTCTTCTTCTTTCTTTTCCTATTCTTCTTCTTCTTCCTTCCTTCCTTACCGCACGTTCGGTCCTTATTCTTACTTGCATTGTTCAGATGTAGTGTGACAGTTGCCTCGTGGCCTTTCTCTTCGGTTTTATCGTGTTGCTGTCTGTACCTTGTCATCATATTTACCACCATTTTTATTTATTCATTCATTTTCTATTTTTTTTATCGTTTATTCTTTTTTTCAATTTTGTATTACTTTATATGTTTTTTTTCCATTTTTTAATTATTTTATATATATTTCTTTATTTTTTAATTATTTTATATATTTTTTCCTATTTTTTATTATTTTATATATATTTTTTCCTATTTTTTTATTTTTATTATTTTATTATCTTTTATTTATTTATTTATTTATTTTTTATTATTATTTTTGCTGCTGCTGTCGGTGTAAGTGTATTCATTGCGTGGTTGTCAGCATCGCCAGCCCCATCATAAGGTGTATCCGCTATAGCGAGGGACACCATGACCGGCACCATCAGTCAGCGCCGTAGAATCCGTTGCCAACTTATTCTTATTTCTATTCGTCGTCGTCATCGTCATCTATCATCATCATTATCATTATCAGCATAAGTATTGTTATGAGTTATGATCACTATCGTCGTTATCATGATATGCAGTCATCAATTGTCATTTTTGTCATCATCAGTATTCTCATCATGATGTTTTTAACGAATTTCCTCCTTTTCACGTTATCATCATCATCACCGGTAATCAATTCAATTCAATTCAGTTCAGTTCAAAATACCTTATTCCATTTGCTACAATGGTTATTCTTATTATATACATAGTGATTTTACAGTACAAATAAATACAAGTTAAACATAGAATCAATGGTGGTACATATAAATCTTGTAATCATCATCACCGCTATCATCATCATCATCATCATCATCATCATCATCATCATCATCATCATCATCATCATCATCATCATCATCATCATCATCATCATCATCACCACCACCACCACCACCACCACCACTATAGCCTCCTTTTTCACGTTATCATCACCACCATCGTCAACACTAACCCCTCCCCACCCCCCCCAACACCCTCCTCTCGTTATCAGCATCACCACCATCACCACCAACACCACCACCACCACCATAGCCTCCTTTTTCACGCTATCATCACCACCATCGTCAACACTAACACCCACCCACCCCCACCCTCCCAACACCCTCCTTTTCTCGTTATCAGCATCACCACCATCACCACCATCATCAGCATCACCATCAGCAGCGTCAGTCATCATCTCGTCCATCACGCCAAGTGGTGGTAAGTGCGCGAGATCAAGAAGTTTAATAATGAAGTTTACGTTTAATTGCGAGGGTTGCGAGGGTCGGCGTCGCCTGAGGAAAGGGTGCAATTTTGGTCCCTCACGGTTTTTAAAGATTATTTGGGTGGGGGGGGGGGGGACGTGTGTGGGGGGGTGGGGGTGTGTGGGGGGGGACGTGTGTGTGCGTGTGTGTTTTTGGGGGGGGGGGGGGGGGGGACGTGTGTGTGTGTGTGGGTGTGTGTGTTTGTATGGGTGTGGGTGTGGGTGGGTGTGTGGGTGTGGGTGGGTGTGGGTGTGGGTGTGGGTGTGGGTGTGGGTTTGGGTTTGTGTGTGTGTGTGTGTGTGTGTGTGTGTGTCTGTTTGTGGGTGTGTGTTTCCTCTTCAGTTTTATTTCGTTTTTGTTGCTATTTTATTTTTGTATTTATTGTTTTTTTTGGGGGGGAGTTGCATGTTAGTAATTTTTCCTTAGATTTCTTTTTTCACGTTTTGTTTTGATTTTTTTCCCGCGGTTTGTCCTTTTTTTTCTTTCCTTTTTTTCCTCGCTTGTTTTGTCTGTTCGTGACTCGTCCTAATTTTGGAATATGTTTCTCTTCTTTTCGTTCACGTTTATGGGTTGTTTTATAACCGAAATAATTTTTCCCTCGAAAGGGTCCTTTGATTTTTTACTTTTTTATTTATATACCGAGTTTTTATTGTTTTTATTTACATTTGAATAAAAAAGAACATTTCAGTTGCTTTTAAATTTTCGTTTTAAACATTTTATTTACATTTTATTATTTGTTTTAAACATTTTATTCACATCTAATGTTTTGTTTTTAGACGTTTTATTTACATTCCAATTTTTGTTTTAAATTTTTTATTTGCATGTTAGTTCTTGTTTTAAACATTTTATTTACATTTCAGTGTTTGTTTTAAAGGTTTTATTTGTATTTCAATTTTTGTTTTAAAGGTTTTATTTGTATTTTAATTTTTGTTTTAAAGGTTTTATTTGTATTTCAATTTTTGTTTTAAAGGTTTTATTTGTATTTCTGTTTTTGTTTTAAAGGTTTTATTTGTATTTCAAATTTTGTTTTAAAGGTTTTATTTGTATTTCAATTTTTGTTTTAAAGGTTTTATTTGTATTTCAGTTTTTTGTTTTAAAGGTTTTATTTACATTTCAATTTTTGTTTTCAAGGTTTTATTTACATTTCAATTTTTGTTTTAAAGGTTTTATTTACATTTCTGTATTTGTTTTAAAGGTTTTATTTGTATTTCAATTTTTGTTTTAAAGGTTTTATTTGTATTTCAATTTTTTGTTTTAAAGGTTTTATTTGTATTTCAACTTTTGTTTTAAAGGTTTTATTTGTATTTCAATTTTTGTTTTAAAGGTTTTATTTGTATTTCAGTTTTTTGTTTTAAAGGTTTTATTTACATTTCAATTTTTGTTTACAAGGTTTTATTTACATTTCTGTTTTTGTTTTAAAGGTTTTATTTGTATTTCAATTTTTGTTTTAAAGGTTTTATTTATATTTCAAATTTTGTTTTAAAGGTTTTATTTGTATTTCAGTTTTTGTTTTAAAGGTTTTATTTGTATTTCAGTTTTGGTTTTAAAGGTTTTATTTGTATTTCAGTTTTTGTTTTGAAGGTTTTATTTACATTTCAGTTTTTGGCTTAAAGGTTTTATTTGTATTTCAATTTTTGTTTTAAAGGTTTTATTTGTATTTCAATTTTTGTTTTAAAGGTTTTATTTGTATTTCAATTTTTGTTTTAAAGGTTTTATTTGTATTTCAATTTTTGTTTTAAAGGTTTTATTTGTATTTCAATTTTTGTTTTAAATGTTTTATTTGTATTTCAATTTTTGTTTTAAAGGTTTTATTTGTATTTCAGTTTTGGTTTTAAAGGTTTTATTTGTATTTCAACTTTTGTTTTAAAGGTTTTATTTGTATTTCAATTTTTGTTTTAAAGGTTTTATTTGTATTTCAATTTTTGTTTTAAAGGTTTTATTTGTATTTCAATTTTTGTTTTAAAGGTTTTATTTGTATTTCAGTTTTTTGTTTTAAAGGTTTTATTTACATTTCAATTTTTGTTTTAAAGGTTTTATTTACATTTCAATTTTTGTTTTAAAGGTTTTATTTACATTTCAATTTTTGTTTTAAAGGTTTTATTTACATTTCTGTTTTTGTTTTAAAGGTTTTATTTGTATTTCAATTTTTGTTTTAAAGGTTTTATTTGTATTTCAATTTTTTGTTTTAAAGGTTTTATTTGTATTTCAATTTTTGTTTTAAAGGTTTTATTTACATTTCTGTTTTTGTTTTAAAGGTTTTATTTGTATTTCAATTTTTTGTTTTAAAGGTTTTATTTGTATTTCAACTTTTGTTTTAAAGGTTTTATTTGTATTTCAATTTTTGTTTTAAAGGTTTTATTTGTATTTCAGTTTTTTGTTTTAAAGGTTTTATTTACATTTCAATTTTTGTTTACAAGGTTTTATTTACATTTCTGTTTTTGTTTTAAAGGTTTTATTTGTATTTCAATTTTTGTTTTAAAGGTTTTATTTATATTTCAAATTTTGTTTTAAAGGTTTTATTTACATTTCAGTTTTTGGCTTAAAGGTTTTATTTGTATTTCAATTTTTGTTTTAAAGGTTTTATTTGTATTTCAATTTTTGTTTTAAAGGTTTTATTTGTATTTCAATTTTTGTTTTAAAGGTTTTATTTGTATTTCAATTTTTGTTTTAAAGGTTTTATTTGTATTTCAATTTTTGTTTTAAAGGTTTTATTTGTATTTCAATTTTTGTTTTAAAGGTTTTATTTGTATTTCAGTTTTGGTTTTAAAGGTTTTATTTGTATTTCAACTTTTGTTTTAAAGGTTTTATTTGTATTTCAATTTTTGTTTTAAAGGTTTTATTTGTATTTCAATTTTTGTTTTAAAGGTTTTACTTGTATTTCAGTTTTTGTTATTAAGGTTTTACTTGTATTTCAATTTTTGTTTTATAGGTTTTATTTGTATTTCAAATTTTGTTTTAAAGGTTTTATTTGTATTTCAATTTTTGTTTTAAAGGTTTTATTTGTATTTCATGTTCTTTTTTTAAAGGTTTTATTTGAATTTCATGTTTCTTTTTTTCTTTTGTTCGCACACCCGGCGCTGTGGGAGGCCGGTTGATACATTCTGGTGCTGTGTATTTCACTCGGGTGCGTCTCGGAGATGGATGTAAGGCTATATGTACGCATTCCTGGCCCATTCTTTCTCTCTCTCTCTCTCTCTCTCTCTTGCTGTCTTTGTCTGGCTGGCTATGTCTGTCTATGTCTGTCTGTCTCTTTCTCTTTCTGTCTGTCTCTGTCTCTTTGTCTCTGTCTCTGCCTCTTTCTCTTTGTCTCTGTCTCTGTCTCTCTCTCTCTCTCTCTCTCTCTCTCTCTCTCTCTCTCTCTCTTGCTGTCTTTGTCTGTCTGGCTATGTGTGTGTGTGTGTGTGTGTGTGTGTGTGTGTGTGTGTGTGTGTGTGTGTGTGTCTGTGTTTCTCTCTGTCTGGTTCTTGTCTGTCTGTCTCTGTCTCTCTCTCTCTCCGAATTCCCCCTCTATCCCCCTTCCCTTTTCTCCGTCTCTCTTCATCTCTTTCTCACCTCTCCCCCTTCCTCTCTTCCTTCCCTTCCCTTTCCTATCCTCCCTC
>NC_091587.1:2224253-2234253 GCF_042767895.1 Penaeus vannamei | reverse complement strand
TCCTCCTCCTCCACCTCCTTTTCCCCTCCTTCCCCTCTTCTTCCTCTTCCTCCCTCCTCCTCCTCCTCCTCTTCTTCCTCTTCCTCGTCCTGCTTCCCCCTCCCCCTCCTCCTCTTCTTCCTCCTCCTCCTCCTTTCTTCCTCTTCCTCCCTCCCCCTCTTCTTCCTCTTCCTCCTCCTCCATTTCCCCCTTTCCTATCTTCTTCACCTCCCCTTCTCTTTCCCTCCTTCCCATATCTACTTCCATGCCCCCCCACTTCACGTGCTTCCTAGCACTGCCATTTCCTCCCATTCTTCCCTAAACGTCGCCATCTCTTCCTCCAACATATCGGTGACCTTCTCTAGGCCTGCCACTCACCTCCACCCCCACCCCCCCCCGCATGCGAGTCTTTCTCCTTCCACCTGTCTCCCCATCCCCGCTCCGCTTGTGTGCCTCTCTCCACTTGTCTCTCTCTCACTCTCTCTCTCTCTCTCTCTCTCTCTCTCTCTCTCTCTCTCTCTCTCTCTCTCTCTCTCTCTCTCTCTCCATCCACGTGCGTTACTCCACTTCCTCACTCCTCCACCTGATCTCCCCCTCTACCTGTCTTCTTTACCCTATAGTTGCCCCTCTCCCTCTCTCCGCCTGTGGTTGCTTACCCCCTCCTTCTCCTCCTCCTCCCTCCCTCTTCTCCTCCGCCAACCCCCTCCCTCTCCTCCTCGTCCTTCTTCTTCTTCTTCTTCTCCTTCTCCTTCTCCTTCTCCTTCTCCTTCTCCTTCTCCTTCTCCTTCTTCTTCTTCTTCTTCTTCTTCTTCTTCTTCTTCTTCTTCTTCTTCTTCTTCTTCTTCTTCTTCTTCTTCTTCTTCCTCCTCCTCCTCCTCCTCCCCTCCTCCTCCTCCTCCTCCTCCCTCCTCCTCCCCAACCCCCAACCCCCTCTTCTCCTCCGCCAACCCCCCCTCTCCTCCTCGTCCTTCTTCTTCTTCTCTTCTTCTTCCTCCGCCTCCTCCTCCTCCTCCTCCTCCGCCTGTGTCTCTCCCTTCCCGGACGCCCGAGGTCTTCCTTCACGTGGCGGCGTCGGCGGCGTCGGGGCGCTTGATGGCGACTTCGATAAAGCGGACGCTCCTTGGGCCCCTCGGTGGACCTTGTCGTCTCTCTTCGTGCTTTTAGCCTTTGTTTGTCTGTGTGTTTTAGTTTGGTTTAGTTTGTTTTATTCTCGTCGTCATTATTGTTGTTGTTGTTGCTATTATTATTATTGTTGTTTTGTTGTTGTTGTTATTATTTTTATTATTGTTATTATTATTTTTATTATTGTTGTTATTATCATTTTTAGTATTGTTGTTATTATTTTTAGTATTGTTATTATTTAGTATTGTTGTTGTTATTGATATTGATATTTTCATTGTTATATTCCTTTCATCCTCCTCCACTGTTCCTCTCTTTGAATATATCCTTTGCTCCTCTCATTCCCGTCCTCTGCGCCCCGCTCGCCGTCGGGAATCCTGGAGCGACCAACCTTTCCGCACGTAAGGTTTGTGGGCACGGAGGCATCAGCTGGAAGAGCAGCTGATGCGGCCGGTGCTCGCCTGTTTTCTCGTCCGGGGGGGAAGGGGAGGGGGGGTGGAGGCAAGATTCCGGCGTTTCGTCTTGGCGGGTGTGGTTGGGGGTGGAGAGGGGGGAGAGGGGGGAAGGGAGGGGGGAAGGGGGAGGGTGTTTCTCGGTATCGCTCGAATGCATTTACGTGTATGTAATGATGCACGCACATATGCAGGTAAACGTATGCATATATAGAGGTAAATACCCACATCCACACATGCAACCCACGTGCGCACACACACGCATACAAACACAAAACAAACACAACACACACACACACACACACACACACACACACACACACACACACACACACACACACACACACACACACACACATACACACACACACACACACATACACACACACACACCACACCACACCCGCACGCACGCACACACACACACACACACACACACACACACACACACACACACACACACACACACACACACACACACACACACACACACACACACACACACACACACACACACACACACACACACACACACATACACACACACACACGCACACACGCACGCACGCACGCACGCACACATCCATCCACCGTGCCACACACGCCGCAGCCACAAGACCTCCTTATCAGATCTCGCAGAACGCCCTCGGCGCGTTTTGTCCAGCGCAGGATATCTGCTGGTGATAAGGCCGAGGCACGGGGTGGCCTTGCTCCTCCCGGGGACCTCGGATGCCAGTCTTGACAGGACGCGTGACTCCTTGACTCACTCTCTATCTATGTATGTCTGTCTCTCTCACTCTTTCTTTCTTTCTCTCATTCACTCTGCCTCGGTCTCTCTCACTCACTCTCTCTCTCTCTCTCTCTCTCTCTCTCTCTCTCTCTCTCTCTCTCTCTCTCTCTCTCTCTCTCTCTCTCTCTCTCTCTCTCTCTCTCTCTCTCTCTCTCTCTCTCTCTGTCTTATAAGACGGGGATCTACCGGGCCGATGGCTGGGCGGGCTGTAGGGAGATGGAGGGAGGACTTGGGTTATAGGCCCGGTAGGGGGAGGCGACTTTGGGGGCGAGGGGGAGGGAGGAGGGAGGGAGGGAGGAAGGAAGGAAGGAGGGAGGGAGGGAAGGAAGGAGGGGTGTAGGGAGGGAAAGGAAGAGGGAGGGAAGGAAGGAAGGAAGGAGGAGGGAGGAAGGGAAGGAGGGGAGGAGGGAGGAAGGAGGAGGGAGGGAGGAAGGAAGGAGGAGGGAGGAAGGAAGGAGGGAGGAGGGAGGAGGGAGGAGGAAGGAGGAGGAGGGAAGGGAAGGAAGGAGGGAGGAAGGGAGGAAGGAAGGGGAGGAGGGAGGGAGGGAGGAAGGAAGGAAGGAAGGAAGGAAGGAAAGAAGGAAGGAAGGAAGGAAGGAAGGAAGGAAAGAAGGAGAGAGGAAGGAGGAGGAGGGAGGGAGGAGGAGGAGAGGGAGAGAGGAGAGAGAGAAGAGAGGGAAAGAGGGAGAGAGGGAGAGAGGGAGAAGAGAGAGAAGGAAGGTAGTGAGTGAGAGATAGAGGTACGGGGTAGAATGAGAAAGTGAGAGAAAATGAAAAAAGAGAGTAATAACTAGACAGGAGTTGAGAGAATGGGAGATGAAGAGAGAGAATGGGGAAGGAAGACGATGAAGGAGAGAGGTGGTGGTGGAAAGAGTAAGAGAGAATAGATAGGTAAAAGAGAGAGTAACAGACCAGTAGAGAAGGCAAATTGGGGAGGGAGAGAGAGAGAGAGAGAGAGAGAGAGAGAGAGAGAGGGAGAGAGAGAGAGAGAGAGAGAGAGAGAGAGAGAGAGAGAGAGAGAGAGAGAGAGAGAGAGAAATTGGAGACAAACTGAGTGTGAAAGGAAAACCGGTCTCTGCTAATTAATAGTGTTAAGCTTTGTTTTTTTTTTTTTTTGAATGTAGGGAAAGGGAAAGGTAAAAGATGCCTACGAGCACGAGTATATTTGTGTCGCTCTCTCTCTCTCTCTCTCTGTCTGTCTGTCTGTCTGTCTGTCTGTCTGTCTCTCTCTCTCTCTCTCTCTTGATCTCTCTCTCTCTCTCTCTCGCTCTCTCTTTCTCTTTCTTTCTTTCTCTCTCTCTCTCTCTCTCTTGCTCTCTCTTTCTCTCTCTTTCTTTCCCTTTCTCTCGTATTTGTATCGGTATCTGTCTCTCTCTCGGTTGTGTGTGTGTGTGTGTGTGTGTGTGTGTGTGTGTGTGTGTGTGTGTGTGTGTGTGTGTGCGTTCGTGCGTGTGCGTGTGTGTGTATGTGTATGTGTATGTGTGTGCGTGCATGCCCGTGCGCTTTATTGACACACGTGCAGTATCTGTGCAGGATCACGAGGCGGCCCGTATTTTCCGTCGGTGTTTCAGTAGTTTATCACAGCGATGGTCGTTAAGATGGGCTAATGCGCGACAATAACGAGCAAAAAGCGCGCGCCGGCGAGTGCGTTGCCGTGAATTTATAGGAGGTGAGGCCTCTGGCACCCCCCCTCCTCCCACCCCGCCAGCCCCGGCCTTCGTTATTATAAGCACACGGACGCTGTTTCGAAAATTATGACCGGACTGTGCGCTGTGTAACATCCTTCTCCTTTGCCTGTTTCTCTTCCCCCTCCCCCTCCCCCCCCTTTATGTTCACACCCGTCCTCTTACTCATTCCCCCCATCCTCTCCCTCCTCTCCCTCCTCCTCCCCCCAATCTCTTACTCCTTCCCCCATCCTCTCCCTCCTCCCCCCATCCTCTTACTCCCTTCCCCCATCCTCTCCCTCCTTTCCCCCATCCCCCATCCTCTTACTCCTTCCCCCCATCCTCTCCCTCCTCCCCCATCCTCTTACTCCTTCCCCCCATCCTCTCCCTCCTCCCCCCATCCTCTTACTCCTTCCCCCATCCTCTCCCTCCTCCCCCCATCCTCTCCCTCCTTTCCCCATCCCCTCATCCTCTTACTCCGTCCCCCATCCTCTCCCTCCTCCCCCATCCTCTCCCTCCTCCCTCCATCCTCTTACTCCTTCCCCCATCCTCTTACTCCGTCCCCCATCCTCTCCCTCCTTTCCCCCCATCCCCCCATCCTCTTACTCCTCCCCCCATCCTCTTCCTCCCCTCCTCCCCCCTCATCCTCTTACTCCTCCCCCATCCTCTCCCTCCTTTCCCCCACCCCCTCATCCTCTTACTCCGTCCCCTCATCCTCTCCCTCCTCCCCTCCTCCCCCATCCTCTTACTCCGTCCCCCATCCTCTCCCTCCTCCCCCCACCCATCCTCTCCTCCCTCCCCCCACCCATCTTCTCCCTCCTCCCCCATCCTCTCCCCCCCCTCCCCCTGCCCACTTTCTTCAATCCCCTGCTGCAACAACATGCCATGACCTCTGTCAACAGCAAGAATAGCCCCCCAAAAAAGTGTGAGAAGTTTCCCCTCGAAGCCTGAGGGGAAGTCGACCCCGGGAAGCGAGAGCCGGGCCAAGGTGTGAAGACGTTTCCGTGTATCTTTGTGTTTGTTTGTCTCCTTCTAACCCTTTCTTTCGTTCGGATTTTTTTATTATATTTATTTTGTGTGTTTTGGGTGTCTTTTTGTTTTTGTTTTTCTTGCCGGCGTGTCGAGGAGATGAAACAGACTTGGGTTATTTTCGGGGATTTTCTCTTTTTTTTCTTTTCCTTCTCTTTTTTTTTCTTTTCTTTTCTTTTTTCTTCAGAAGCTTCAATTATTCGTTGTTGTGAGGAGCCCTTTTGCCTTCCTTTTTTTTCTTTTTCCTCTTTCTTATTTTTTCTTTTTGCTCCTCCGGCCGACGTCGGGGAATAAAAGCGACAAATGGAGATGAAAGGAAAATTTGATTGCGCAGCCACGAGTCCCTGTGGATCCTCTTGCATTTCAGCATTAACGGGGAGACTACGTGAGCTCTTAAGGGAGAGAGAAGAGAGGGATGAGAGGGAGAGGGAGGGATGAGAGAGAGAGAGGGATGAGGGAGAGGGAGAGGGAGAGGGAGAGAGAGGGATGAGAGAGAGAGAGAAAGAAGAGAGAGACACACACACACACAGAGCGAGAGAGAGAAAGAAAGAGAAGAAAAAGGAAGAAAGATAAGAAGAGAAGAGAAGAGAGAGAGAGAGAGAGAGAGAGAGAGACAAGAGAGAGAGAGAGAGAGAGAGAGAGAGAGAGACAAGAGAGAGAGAGAGAGAATTAAAGTCAAAGCATACTGATCCTCACACCAACCCTTGCCGTGGCTTCGTCTTCTCGGGGAAAGATGTTTGATTTTTTTATAATTATTATTATTTCTTGAAGGAACTTGGTTATTTACGCGTTGGTGGAAGTCGAAGATGATGTTGGAATGTAGGTGTTTATTTTTGTATCCTTTTTTTGTTATTTTAGTTTTGTTTCATACTTACACGATGTGAGAGTGTTTATTTGTTTGTTAGTTTTTTCATTTATTTTAGTTTTGTTTCATGCTTATACGGTATGAAGCTCATTTTAGGTGTTTGTTCATGATTCACTTGTTATTTTTAGTTTTGTTTCATGATTACACGGTATGGAGTTGTTGTTTTTTTTAGCTGTTTATTCATTTTTCATTTGTTATTTTACTTTTGTTTCATGCTTATACGGTATGAAGCTCTTTTTAGTTGTTTGTTCATGATTCTCTTGTTATTTTTAGTTTTGTTTCATGCTTACGCTTGTGTGTGTTTTGGACTTTGTTGGTTCTCTTTCGTAGAAAGAGGTATAAACCAAAGGAACAATAATGATGAAAAAAATACAATGAAAAAGGTGATGACTGTGATGATTATAATGATAAAGGATAATGATCAAAGATCTTGATGATGACGATAGTAGTAATGAAATTAACATGGATGATGATGATATTAGTGATGATGATGATGATCGTGACAAGAAGAGCAATGACGATGATAATGATGATAGTAGTAATGAAATTAACATGGATGATGATGATATTAGTGATGATGATAATGATGGTGACAGGAAGAGCAATAACGATGATAATGATGATAGTAGTAATGAAATTAACATGGATGATGATGATATTAGTGATGATGATAATGATGGTGACAAGAATGACGATAAATAAGACAGGAAGTATTATCGCACATGGCAAGGGGCGATCGCGGAGGGCGGCGGCGGTGCAGTGCAGTCAGTCGCTCGGTTACGTAACGTACAGTTCAGCGTCGTGGGGGAAACGTACGACCCCCTCGCCACACCCCCGCCACTCTGCGTTGCTGCCCGTCCGAGATACCGCGGGTCGGGGGAGATGGGGAGGGGAGGGGTGGGGTGGGGTGGGGTGATGGGAGGGGAAGTGGGGGATAGAAGGGGAGGGGAGGGGAATGGGGGGACAGAAGGAGGTGGGGGTGGGGTGATGGGAGGAAGTGGGGGCAGAAGGAGGGGGAGGAGAGGGGTGGGGTGGGGGAGGGGTGGGGGTGATGAAGAGGAGAAGTGGGGGGGCAAGAAGTAGGGGTGGGGTGGGAGGGGAAGTAGGGGGCAGAAGTAGGGGTGGGGTGGGGGGTGGGGTGATGGAAGAGGGGAGGTGGGGGACAGAAGGACTCGGGAGGGGGAGGGGGTGGGGGAGGGAGGGGAGGAGCAGGAAGGGATGGGTTAGGGGATCGGGGTGCAGGTGGTCGGAGGGGAGGAAGGGAGAGTGGGAAGAGGGGGGGGGTTAGAAGATGAATGGATATTACTGTGGAAAAGCCCTCCTTGTTTACAGCTTCTTGTTTTTTTTTTGTTTTTTTTTTTTTTTAGGGAGGGAATGGAAGAGGGGGTGAGACGGTGAGGGTCAGGGAGGGAGGGATAGAGGGAGGGAGGGGCAGACAGACAAACCGGCACGTAAGTAGGTAGGCAAGAAGGCGGGCAACGAGTCAGACAGACACGCAAGCAGGCCGACAAGAAGGCAAACAGATATATATAGACAAATAGACGGGCAGGCAGGCAGACAGGCAAGAATGCAGACAGACAGATGGACAAATGGACGGGCAGGCAGACAGACAGATGGACAAATGGACGGGCAGGCAGACAGACAGATGGACAAATGGACGGGCAGGCAGACAGACAGATGGACAAATGGACGGGCAGGCAGACAGACAGATGGACAAGTCTGGACGGAAGGCAGACAGGCAAGAATGCAGACAGACAGATGGACAAATGGACGGGCAGGCAGACAGACAGATGGACAAATAGACGGGCAGGCAGGCAGACAGGCAAGAATGCAGACAGACAGATGGACAAATGGACGGGCAGGCAGACAGACAGATGGACAAATGGACGGGCAGGCAGACAGACAGATGGACAAATGGACGGGCAGGCAGGCAGACAGGCAAGAATGCAGACAGACAGATGGACAAATGGACGGGCAGGCAGACAGACAGATGGACAAATGGACGGGCAGGCAGACAGACAGATGGACAAATGGACGGGCAGGCAGGCAGACAGGCAAGAATGCAGACAGACAGATGGACAAATGGACGGGCAGGCAGGCAGACAGATGGACAAATGGACGGGCAGGCAGACAGACAGATGGACAAATGGACGGGCAGGCAGGCAGACAGGCAAGAATGCAGACAGACAGACAGACAAATGGACGGGCAGACAGACAGACAGATAAACAGACAAACGAGCGGGCAGGCAGGCAGGCAAAGGATCACAATCATCCAGAAAGTGACCGCGTGCCTGCGTGTGGCGGGGTGCCTGGGCCGCCCCCGCCCGGAGGCCGATTTAGGTGACAACTGGCGCGGGATCGCCGGCGTGAGCTCGCCGAGACGTGTATATCGAGCCGTGGTTTATCGCCGCCCTCGCCGCCGCCCTCGCCGCCGCCCTCGCCGCCGCCTCCCGTTGCGCGGCCGGAGAGATAGCGAAGGATCCATTCGGCTGGTGCTTGATTTATTGGCTCTCCGATTTTTATGCGGCGGGGGGCTTATCCGGCCGGGCTTCTTGAATGCGTTCCCGCGGGAGGCCCGGGAACGGGGCTGGGAAGGCGTCGGGGCTTTTTTTTTTCTTTCTTTCTGATTAAAAAAAAGAAAGAAAGAAAGAAAAAGCCCCGACGCTTTTTTTTCTTTTTTTATCAGGGGAAGGAAGTCAAATAGAGGACACGGCCGGGCAGGGAAGCGCACGCACGCACGCACGCACGCACAGGTACAGGCGCTCACTCACACACATTTCAATCATGCGCTCACCCACATTCAATCATTCGGCTAATCAATCAATCAATCAATCAATCAATCAATCAGTCATGTTCTCACTCACTCAGTGATCAGAAGCGTTTAAGCAGATTCTTGATATATAGACGGCCAGGCAGGATTTTTTTTTTCTTCATAATGCGTCTCATCACAGAGGGAGGATTTGAAAAATTGTTTAAAAAATGGGAATTGGAATCAGGGAACAAGATGTGAAGAAAGTAGGATAGGGAGTTCGAAGAAGAAAATTGGTGGATAAAGATAAGAAAAGGTGGTAGATTTTTGTAAAGAAGAAAAAAAATGTAAAAGAGAGAAAAAAGTTCGATTAACGAAAAGAAGAGTAATAATGAAGACAAAGTAGAAAAAAATTAACTTAGCGGTGCAAGAATAACAAAAATCAAGGGAAAAAATAAGATAAGATAGAAAAATTTATTAAAGACGAAAACAATTATAAAGAAAAAAAAATACGAAGAAGGGGAGAGGTGTGGAACGAAATGGGAGATCGAGATAAAAAATGATTAAAACGAAAACAAATAAAAAAAATACGAAGAAGGGGAGAGGTGTGACTCGAGAGGGAAAATCGAGATAGAAATTGATTAAAAACAATTATAAGAAAAAAAAAACGAAGAGGAGAGGTGTAACCCGAAAAAGGAGGATGGAGATTAAAAAAAAAAGAAAATTAAAACGAAAACAAATAAAAAAAGAATTACGAAGAAGAAGGGAAGAGGTGCGACTCGAAAGGGGGAGGCGGCGGCTGCGGTTGACCCATTAGTCCGAGGTCGAAGCGTGGCGTCTTGGGGCAACTTATTCTTGGGGCACGAATCGCGTCACCGCGGGGCCCGTTGCCTTGACCTCTGCGGGTAGCCGGGCAGGGGAGGGAGAGAGGGAGAGGGGGAGAGAGAGGAGAGGAGTGGGAGAGGGAGAGGGAGAGGGAGGGAGTGGGAAGAGGGAGGGAGGGAGGGAGGGAGGGAGGGAGGGAGGGAGAGGGAGCGGGAGGGAGGGGAGGGAGGGAGAGGGAGAGAGAGAGAGGGAGGAGGGGGGTGGAGGAAAGGGGGGAGAATGAAGAGGGGAAAGGTAGAGGAGGTGGGGGACGGTGGTGGTGGGTGATGGTGATGATAAGGATGGTGATGATGATGATGGTGATAAAGATGGTGATGAGGATGAGGATGGTGATGGTGGTGAAATGGATGGGAGGAGGGGAAGGGAGTAGGAGGACGACGCCGATGACGATGGTGTGAAAGGGGAGGGGTAGGAAAGGTGAATATGGAGGAGGCGAGGAGAGAGAGAAGGAAAGATAAAAACATAAAG
>NC_091587.1:2211753-2219253 GCF_042767895.1 Penaeus vannamei | reverse complement strand
TCAACAGCCTTCTTCCACCCCCAGCCCCACCCCACTCCCTTCCCCTCCCCCCCTTCCCCTACCCCCCTCCCCCCGTCAGTCCAGCCAGCGAGGCGAGCGAGCGAGCGGAGGGAGGGAGCGAGCGAGCGGCTGACGATCCACTCCTGTCTCCCTCCGCCAGATGCGATCCTCTTTTGTTTCCGGCGCGAGGGAGGGAAATGGGATTCGGATACTTATGCTCTATGTCGTCCTTTTTTTTTTTTTTTTTTTTTCTTTTTTTACGGCGCAGTTGAAAAGAGGATGCGGAGAGCCGGGCGGGAGAGCGGGGTGGATCCGCGGGTTGTTCTGGGATGCTGTGCTCCATCGGTGTGTGTGTGTGTGGGTGGGGGGGATGTGGATGTGTGGGTGGGTAGGATGTGTATGTGGGGGGGGGGGGTATGTGTGTGGGGGTGGGGTGGGTGGGTGGATGTGTGTGTGTGCGTGGGTGTGGGTGTGGGTGTGTGTGCGTGTGCGTGTGCGTGTGTGTTTGTGTATGTGTGTGTGTGTGGGTGTGGGGGTGTTTTCGTTTTCATCTATTTTTTTTCATTATTATTTTTTGCAGTATGTCGTGGACTTGCTATAGGATATGTGCACTTTATGAATGCTGAAAAGGTCCAAATAAGTGTCTGACCGAAAGGAAAACTCGGAGACAGTATTTTCTTTCTTTTTCTTTTTCTCGCTGTCTCTTGGTTTCATTCTTCCTGCCTGTTCCTGTCTCCCTCCCTATCACCCTGTCGCCCCCTCCCACCACCACCACCCTGTCGCTCCCCCCATCACCCTGTCGCCCCCTCCCCCCCATCACCCTGTCGCCCCCTCCCCCCCATCACCCTGTCGCCCCTCCCCCCCCATCACCCTGTCGCCCCTCCCCCCCATCACCCTGTCGCCCCTCCCCCCCCATCACCCTGTCGCCCCTCCCCCCTGCCCATGTCGCCCCTCCCCCCATCACCCTGTCGCCCCTCCCCCCCCATCACCCTGTCGCCCCCTCCCCCCCCATCACCCTGTCGCCCCTCCCCCCCCATCACCCCTGTCGCCCCTCCCCACCCATCACCCTGTCGCCCCTCCCCCCCCATCACCCTGTCGCCCCTCCCCCCCCATCACCCTGTCGCCCCCTCCCCATCACCCTGTCGCCCCTCCCCCCATCACCCTGTCGCCCCCTCCCCCCCATCACCCTGTCGCCCCCTCCCCCCCCATCACCCTGTCGCCCCCTCCCCCCCCCCATCACCCCCTGTCGCCCCCCCCATCACCCTCCTGTCGCCCCTCCCCCCCATCACCCTGTCGCCCCTCCCCCCCATCACCCTGTCGCCCCCTCCCCCCCATCACCCTGCCTCACCCCTCCCCCCCATCACCCTGTCGCCCCTCCCCCCCCATCACCCTGTCGCCCCCTCCCCATCACCCTGTCGCTTCCCTCCCCCCATCACCCTGTCGCCCCCTCCCCCCCATCACCCCTGCTTCGCCCCTCCCCCCCATCACCCCTGTTGGCCCCCCCCCCATCTACTCCTGTCGCCCCCCCCCCCCCGTGCTGGAATGCCTGCGACACTCGAGACAAACATCTTGATCTTGGGCGTCTTCTCTCTCTCGCCCTCGGGACAGGTTCGATTCGTGTTACAACTTTATCTCTTTCCCTTCCCTTCTCTCCCCCTCTCCCTCCGCTCTTCTCACTTCGTCCGCCCTTCTCACTTCGTCCTCTCTCCTAACTCCCCCGTTCTCAGTCTCTTTCTTTTTCTCGTCTTTTTTTTCTCTCCTCTTTTTCGTTTATTTCGATTTTGTTTTATTTTTCGCTTCCTTTATTCTTCCCCGTTATCCTCAACTTTATTCCCTTATCTTCCAACCTACTTTGTTTTCCTCCTTTTCCTTCCCCTTTCTTCCCTCTTCTTCCTTTCTTCTCCCTCTTCCCTCTTCTTTCTTCCTCCTCCCCCTCCTCCCCTCCCTTCTCTTTCCTCCCTTCTCCCTTTCCCCTCTTCTTTCGTTTTCCTCCTTTCTCCCTATTCCCTCTTCTTTCTCTCTACTTCCCTCCTCTCTCTTCCTCTTCCTCTTTTCTTCACTCTTTCCTCTACTTCCTCTCTAGTTCGTTTTCCTCCTTTTCCCCTCATTCCTCTTCCTCCCCCTTTCTTCGTTTTCCTCTTCCCTCTTCTTCGTTTTCCTCCTCCCTCTTCTTCCCTTTATCTTCGTTTTCCTCCTCCTCCCTCTTCCTCCTTTCTTCCCTCCTTCCTCTTCCTCTTCCTCCTTTCTTCCCTCCTTCCTCTTCCTCCTTTCTTCCCTCCTTCCTCTTCCTCCCCCTTTCTTCGCGTTCCTCCTCCTCCTCCCCTTTTCTTCGCGTTCCTCCTCCTCCCTCCCCTTTTCTTCATGTTCCTCCTCCTCCTCCCCTTTTCTTCGCGTTCCTCCTCCTCCCTCCCTCTTCCCTCTTCCTCCCTTTTTTTTTCCTCCTTCCTCTACTTCCTCCTCTTCTTCGTTTTCCCTACTTTCTCCCTTTTCCCTCTTCTTCCTTCCTTTCCTACTTCCTCCCTCTTCCTCTTTTTCTTCCCTCCTTCCTCTTCCTCTTCCTCTTTTCTTCCCTCCTTCCTCTTCCTCCTTTCTTCCCTCCTTCCTCTTCCACCCCCTTTCTTCGCGTTCCTCCTCCTCCTCCTCCTCCTCCTCGCCTCTTTTACGGGAAGTTTTGGCGCGTGCGATTCCGTTCCCCGAAAGCCTCGTTTGATTGTTTTTCTCGATTTATTTCCCCGTTTTCGTTTCTCGTTTCCTTTCGTTTTCTTATCTCTCGATTCGGGGTCTGTTTTATTGGCGTTTTCTTGTTGTTTTTTTTATGTTTCGTTATTTTTTGATGTTCGTTTTTTCTGAGTCCTGTTTGGTGTTGGTGTTTTTTGTTTTGTTTGTTTATTTAGTTTTATTATCTTTTTTCTTCTTCGCTTCTTCTTTCGCTTTTCTGAACACAGATCTTCTCCTATTCCTTCCTCAAATTCCATCTTCACCACCTCTTCCAACTCCAACTCTTTCTCCTCCCATTCCTCCTCCTCTTCCTCCACCACCTCGTCCTCCACCTCTTCTTCTTCCTCCTCCACCACTACCACATCCTCCTCTTCCACTACCTCCACCTCTTCCTACCCCTCCTCCTCTTCTTCGCCTATGTACCTCCTCCGCCAACCTCCAACCCCTTCCTCCTTTTCCTCTTCCTCTTCATCAGCGTACCCCTCAACCCCCACCCCCCCCCTTTCACCCCCCACTCCCACCCACCCACCCCCACCCCACCCCACCCGCCCGCATCCTTCCAAGGCGCGCCGGCGAGAATTCGGAAGACGCTTCATGAGGTGGCGGAATCCGGGGGAAGGAACTCGAGGAATCTTCCCCCCCTTTTGCATCGGGTCCGAGGCTCATCCCCGGGCTCCCGAAGTGTGGGTGGGGTGGGGTGGAGGGGTGGTGGGGTGGGGGGAGGGGTGTGCTGGGGTGGGGGTGGGAGGGGTTGTGTGTGGGGGGTGGGTGGGGTTGTGTGTGGGGTTCTGTGTGTGTGTGGGTGGGGGAGGGGTAGTAGTGTGTGTAGTTGGGGGGAGGGGGTTGTGTGTGTGGGAGGGTGGAGGTTGTGTGGGTGGAGTGGGGGGGGGGGGAGTGTGTGCGTGAGGGAGGGGTTTGTGTGTGTGTGTGTGTGTGTGTGTGTGTGTGTGTGTGTGTGTGTGTGTGTGTGTGTGTGTGCGTATGTGTGTGTGTGTGCACGCAAGTGGACTGTATCTTCTCGCTGTAGTTCAAACTGGAGAGAAGGGAGATTGGAGGAGAGAGAGAGAGGAATAGGGAGAGGAGGGAAGGGAGGGGAGGAAAAGAGAGGGGAGGAGGAGAGGGGATAGGGAGAGAGGAGGTGTACAAGGAGGAGGACAGACACATGTGTTTATATATTGAGAGAGAGAGAGGAAGAGGAAGAAAAAGAAAGAGAGAGAGAGAGAGAGAGAGAGAGAGAGAGAGAGAGAGAGAGAGAGAGAGAGAGAGAGAGAGAGAGAGAGAGAGAGAGAGAGAGAGAGAGAAAGACAGAAAGACAAAAAGACAAAAAGACAAAAAGAGAAAAAGACAAAAAGACAAAAAGAGACAAAAAGACAAAAAAGAAGACAAAAAAAGACAAAAAAGACAAAAAAGACAAAAAAGACAAAAAAGACAAAAAAGACAAAAAAGACAAAAAAGACAAAAAAGACAAAAAAGACAAAAAAGACAAAAAAGACAAAAAAGACAGACAGAAAGACAGAAAGAAAGAGAAAGAGAGATGTAGGGATAAACGCAATGAATGTTTCCTCTCTGACATCGATTCCCTATCCGCTGCAATCTCCCTGTTTCCCCTCTCGCCGCCTCCCTCTTTCTCTGCTCGTCTTACCTACCTCCCTCAGCATCATCCTTCTTGCTACAAACTTCTTGTTTTTCATCTAGATTTTTTTTCTTTCTTTTTTTTCTCCTTTTCGTTCGCTTTTACATTCTCTTTTTCTACTCATTTTCGTCTTTCTCCTTCCCATCCTGCCACCCTCGCCGTCTTTTTTTCTTTATTTTTATCTTCCTTTTCCTCTTTTTCCTCTTTCTCCGCCCATCTTTCTCTTCCTTCTCCCCTCTCGCCCCCCTCGCTGTCTTTCCCACACCCTCTCTTCCTTATCCTCCCCCTTTCTCTTTCTTTTTCTCCTCCTCCTCTTTCTCCGCCCATCTTCCTCTTCCTCTCCCCTCGCTGTCTTTCCCACACCCATTCTTCCGCCTCCTCCCCCCTTTCTCTTTCTTTTTCTCCTCCTTATCCTCCTCCTTCTCTTTCTCCCCCGTCAAATCTCCTTCCTCTTCCTCCTCCCCACCTCACTGTCTTCCCCCCACCCCTCTCTTTCCTCCTCTTCCCATTTTATCTTTCTTTTCTCTCCCTCCTTATCCTCCTCCCTTCTCTTCCTTCGTCACCATCTTCCTTCCCTCCTCCTTCCACCCTCGCTGTCTTCCCCACACCCTCTCTTTCTCCTCTTCCCCATTTTATCTTTCTTTTTCTCCTCCTTATCCTCCTTCTCTTTCTCCGTCCATCTTCATCTTCCTCCCTCCCACCCTCGCTGTTCCTTTCCCCACACCTCTTCCTCCTTTCTCCTCTTCCCATTTTATCTTTCTTTTTCTCCTCCATATCCTCCTCCTTCTCTTTCTCCGTCCATCTTCATCTTCCTCCCCCCCCTTCTTCCTCCTCCGCTCTCGCTGTCTTCCCCACACCCTCTCTTTCTCCTCTTCCCCCTTTTATCTTTCTTTTTTCTCCTCCTTCTCTTTCTCCGTCCATCTTCATCTTCCTCCCCTCCCCCTCCCTCCTCCTCCCACCCTCGCTGTCTTTCCCACACCCTCTTGCGTCTGTATAAAGGACACGGAAAGCACACTCGGATAGCACATGTGCCGCTCCTTCACAAAGACAAGGGCCTCCGAAGGGAGAGGAGAGGGGAGAGAGGGGACAGGGGAAGAGGGAGAGGAAAAGAGGGAAAAAGGAGAGATGGAGACAGGGGAAAGAGAGAGATAGGGGGAAAGGGGGAAGAGGGAGAGAGAGGAGAGGGGAGAGAGGGGACAGGGAGCAGGGAGAGGAGAGAGGAAAGGACGAGGGAGAGAGGGAGAGGGGAGAGGACAGAGTTCGAGAGAGGGGGAAAGAGGGAGAGAGGGAAAACAGCGAAAACAGGTGAGGAAGGGGAGAAGGGGGAGAGGAGAGGGGGGACAGAGGAGAGAGGGGGAGGAATGAAGAAAGGGAGAATGGGAAGAGAGGAGACAGGGAGAGAGGGGACAGGGGAGAAGGAGAGGAGAGAGGGGACAGGGGGAAGAGGGGAGAGAGGAATAGATAAGGAGAGAGAGGACAAGGGGAGAGGAGTGAGAAGAGGAGGGGACAGGGGGAGAGGGGAGAGGGGAGAGGAGGAAGGGAGCAAGGGGAGAGGAGAGGAGAGGAGAGGGGACGAGGAGAGGGAGAGGAAGGAGAGGAAGAGAGGGACAGGGGAGAGGAGAGGAGAGAGAGGGGGACAGGGGGAGAGAGGAGAGGAGAGAGGGGACAGGAGGAGAGGAGAGGGGAGAAGGGATAAGAGAGAGAGGGGACAGGGGGAGAGGGAAGGTGCCCTGAGTCAGTTGTTTAACATTATAGGGTTAGGGGAAAAAAAAGAAAACAATTAGTTTGTTTTTTAATTTTGATTGTCGAGGGCACAGACCTCTCCTGGCAACGCGGTTTGAAAGAGAGAGAGACTGAGTGACGGGTTGGGAGAGGGAGAGAGGGAGGGAGAAGGAAGGAAAGAGGGAGGGAAAAAGGAAAAAAGAAAAGAAGGAGGGAGGGAAAAGAAAAGGAAAGAAAAGGAAAGAAAAGGAGAGAGAGAGGGGAAGAAGGAGGAGAGACTGAGTGACAGGTTAGGAAGAGGGAGAAGAAAAGGAGAGAGGGAGGGAGGAAAGAAAAAAGGAAAGAAAAAAAAAGGAAAAGGAAAGAAAGAAAAAGAAAGGGAAAAGGAAAGAAAAGGAAAAAGGAAAGAAAAAGAGGGAGAGAAAAGGAGGGAGGGAAAAAAGAAGAAAGGAAAGAGGAAAAAGAGGAAAAAGGAAAAAAGAAAAGGGGAAAGGAAGAAAAAAGAAGAGGAAGGAAGAGAGGAGGGAGAAAGGGAAAGAAAGAAAGGAGGAGGGAGGGAAAAGGAAAGAAGAAAAGAAGAAGAGGAGAGAGGGAAAAAAGGAGAGAGGGGAAGGGAAAAAGAAAGGGAAAAAGGAAAAGGAAAAGGAAAAGGAAAAAAGAAAAAAAGGAATAGGGAGAGAGAAAAGCTTTTGAGAGAAGAGAGGGAGAAAAAGGAAGAGAGGGGAAGGAAAAGGGGAAAGAGGGAGGGAAAGAGGGAGAGAGAGGGAAAGGAGGGAGAGAAAGGGAGGGAGGGAAACAAGGGAGAGAGGAAAAAAGGGAGGGAGAGAAGAAAAAGGGAAAAGAAAGGAGAGAAAAGGGAAGGAAAATAAAGAGAGGAAAGGGAAAAAGAAAGAGAGGGAAAGGGAGGGAGGGAAAAAGAAAGGGAGGGAGGGAGAAAAGGAGGGAGGGAGGGAAAGAGGGAAGGGAGGGAAAGAAAGAGGGAAAGGGAGGAAAGAAAGGAAAGGAGGGAGGGAGGGAGAAAGGGAGGGAAAGGGGAAAGAGAGAAAGGGAGGGAGGGAAAGAAAGAGGGAGGAAAGGAAAGAAAGAGGGAAAAGGGAAAAAGGGAGAAAGGAAAGGAAGTGGGAGAAAGAAAGGGGAAAGAGGGAGAAAGAAAAGGAAGAGAGAAAGAAAGAAAGGAAAGAGAGGAAAGGAAAGAAAAGGGAGGGAGAGAGGGAGGGAAAGGGAGGGAAAGAAAGGAAGGAGGGAAAAGGAAAGAAAGAAAAAAAGGAGGGAGGGAAAAAAAGGAAGGGAAAAAAGAAAGGAAGAGGGGGAAAGGGAAAAAGAGGGAGAAAGGGAGGGAGGGAGGGAGAGAGGAAGAAAGAAAGGAAGGAGAAAGGAAAGGAAAGAGGGGAAAGAAAGGGAGGGAAAAAGGAAAAGAAAGGAGGGAA
>NC_091587.1:2192662-2197662 GCF_042767895.1 Penaeus vannamei | reverse complement strand
CCTTTTTTTTTCTCTCCGTGTGTTTGTTCTTTAAAGTTCAACGTGTTTACACTCAGCCCATGACAAATTAAGTCAGAATTTCCCCTTCGTTGCGTCATCGTAAATATTCATGCCGGCGTGACGTCAAACGAAATTAATCCCGTATTTATTAAGCTCCTTATTGTTCGGGTTTGCATTTTCCGAATCGCGGGAGTTGTTAATGTTATCGTGCGTCATAATGTGCTTTTGATGATGAATGGACGCACCTGCCGTCCTGGGAAGGCGGCGGCGGCGGCGGCAGGGATCGCGTATTGTTGGCAGGGGATGTTGTCAGAGGGGATCGACGTTGTGTAACGCGGTCAATGGATGCGATAAAAGCATTATGTTGGCGATGAGGATGGGGATGAGGAAGTCAGGACGCCGGCCGTATGTCAGTGTCGGTTGGATGGAAGGGAGAGGGGAAGAAGAGAAGGAGAGAGGAGAGAGGAGAGAGGAGAGAAAGGAGGAAGGGCCATTACAGGTCACAAGGCTGCTGGTGAATATGAATAACATTTTCTCACACTCGCGAGGGCAGTCAGCGAACCGGGTGTTGGTTCTCGGACCTCCCACTGCCCCTGCTCCACCTCCCACCCCACCCCGTGCCCCAACCCCCTCCTGCGCCCCCTCCCCCTGCCCCTGATCCACCTCCCACCCCACTCCGTGCCCCAACCCCCTCCTGCGCCCCCTCTACCTCCCACCTCACCCTGTACCCCTACCTCCTCCTTCGCCCCCTCCCCCTGCCCCTGCTCCACCTCCCACCCCACTCCGTGCCCCAACCCCCTCCTGCGCCCCCCGCCCCTCCCCCCCCCCAGCCCTCCACAAAGGCGGTTTGTGAGTATCCGGGAAGAAAATAGTGTTACCATTTTGTAAACGTGACTGTATGATTAATGTCTCTCTCTCTCTCACTCTCTCTCGAGATGCATTATTCATCCTCTAAAATGCCATTCAGGGAGTCGCCAGGGGGTGAAGGAGGAGGAGGAGAGAGGGGAGGAAGACAGGAGGGAGAGAGGGAGGAGGGAGAGGGGAGGGGAGAGAGGAGTAGGGGGAGGGGGAAGGATGAGGGAAGTAGAGGGAGGAGGGGAGAGGGTAGAGGGGAGTAGAAGGGAGGGTAGGGGAGTAGGGGGAGGAGGGGAGACAGGGAGGAGAGGGAGTAGGGGGAAGGAAGGGGGACTGGGAGAGGGAGGGAGGGGGAGGAGGGGGACTGGGAGGGAGGGGAGAGGGGGAGGAGGGAGACAGGGAGGAGTAGGGGGACAGGGAGTAGGGGGAGGGGAGTAGGGGGAGGGGAGAGGAGTAGGGGGAGGAGGGAACAGGGAGAGGGGAGGGGGAGGAGGAGAACAGGGAGAGGGGTAGGGGGAGGGGAGACAGGGAGAGGGAGTAGGGGGAGGAGGGGACTGGGAGAGGGGAGTAGGGGGAGGAAGAAGTGTGTAACGCGTCTCTCACTACTACAACTTCCCCCTTTCCCCCTCTCTCTCCCCTTCCCCTTCCCCCCTTTCTCCTTCCCACACCTGGATCGTGGCCTCCGCTGGCTTAGACGACGTGGTCGCGACTACTCGCGCCTGCTTCTTGCTGATCGGGTGTTTTGTTTCTGTTGCTGATTCTGTTTGTTTTTTATCACAGTATTTTTTTCTCGTTTCTGCTTTCCTCCTTTTCATCGTCGTTTTGACTTCGTCTCTCCATCTTGTTCCTCTCCATCTTGTTCCTGATTTTCCTCTGCTACTTCGTTCCCATGCTGGTTCTCCTTCTCCTTCTACTTTTCTCCTTCCTTCCTTTCCCCTTTTTTCCTTCTTCCCTCCCTGTGCAGTGTTTTCTCCTCTCCTTCCCTCCTTCCCTCCCTATTCAGTGTCTCTTCTCCTCTCCTTTCCTCCTTCCCACTTTTTCCTCCTTCCCTCCCCATGCAGAGTCTCTTCTCCTCTCCTTCCCTCCCTCCCCCTTTTTCGTCCTTCCCTTCCCATGCAGTGTCTCTTCTCTCCTTCCCTCCTTCCCCCTTTTCCCTCCTTCCCTCCTCATGCAGTATCTCCTTTCCTCCCTCCCCCTCCCGCTCTCCCCCTCCTCTCCTTCCCTCCTTCCCTCTCTATTCAGTGTCTCTTCTCCTCTCCTTCCTCCTTCCCGCTTTTCCTCCTTCCCTCCTCATGCAGTATCTCCTTTCCCCCTAACCCTCCTCTCTCTCCTCCCTCCGCTCCCTCCTCTCCGTCCCCTCCCCCTCCCCCTCCTCTCCCCTCCATTCTCTTCGCTGACGTCTTAAGTCCCCCGACCTTTTGTACCTTTTCTCGGGCCCGTGTCTATCCGGCTCTCACGTTTGACCTTGGCGGCTCGGACTTGTAAACACGCCGTTCTTTCCGTGTTCAGCTTTTGCTTCTTGTAGCGATTGTTGTGGGCGTCTGTAGGGGGCTGTAGGTGGGCGTGTTTGGGGCGAGTTTCGCGTTTGTTGATGGTGCCATTTGGGCGTCTTGGGGGGGGGGGGGGGTTGCGGGCGGTCGTTGTTGGGGTGGCCTGCGCGCGGACGTCGAGGTGGGGGGGGGGGGTATCGGTTGGGGAATGGCATGAGCGAGTTGTTTTTGTTCTTTGTCTTTCTCTTTTTTGATATTTGGGTAACGTATAAAATATGTATTTTTATGCCTGCATGTGCTGAAAAATTATTCTCGGTTAGGAGATCATTCACAGCATTGGTCACAGTGGCATCTCCGGAGTTCCGGCTGTGCGCACAGTCACACTCGCAGACCGTCACAGTCACAGCCGTCGTCTGCTGCTTCCGTGGCGACGGCAAAATTGCTGTTTCTTTTCGACTTCTTTCTTATTATGATCGACATCCTGTCCTCCTCCTCGGTTCGCAGTCAGCCCGCCCTTCACACGTTGACTTCAGGCGCCCCTTTCTTCTTTCTCAACTCCTGTTTTCCTTCTACTACACTTATTTCTTTCGTTTAGTCAGTTTCAGTCTTATTCGTTGTATCCTCTCTATTTCTATCCCCCACCCCTCTTTTTTATTTTTTTTCCCTCCATCTTTCTCCTCTTTCATCCGTCCCTCTTCCTCCCCCCCGTCCCGTATCTGCACGAGTTAATTTCCTCTCTACCCGTTGCCACCCTCCCCCTTTCTCCCTTCTCCCTCAACCCCTTTAGGAGCTTAATCTCCCTGCAAGCCCTTTACACGTCATCAACCACCCCTCTAAATGCCTCTTCTCCCCCGCTCCTCGCTTCCCTTTTACCTTTCTTCACTCTCTCCCTCCTCCGTTCCTCTCCCTCCCTCCCCTTCCCCCGCTTGCCTGACCTTTCCGCCTCTGTTTCTCATTCTCCCTTTCCTCCTTCTCGCTTTCCTTTCTTCACTCTCTCCCTCCGTTTCTCTTTCCACCCTTTCCCCCACTTCCCAGCCCTTGCGACCTCTGTTCTTCATTTCCCCTTCGCTCCTTTCGCCCCTTCCCCCTTCCCACCTCTGTTCTTTATTCTCCCCTTCCCCCCCTCTTCCCACCTCTATTCCTCATTCCCCCTTCCCCCTTTTCACCCTCTGTTCCTCCTTCCCCCTTCCTCCTTTCTCTCTGTTTCTCACATTCCCCTCCCCCCTTCCCCCCTCTGTTCCTCATTCCCCCCCTTCCCCCATCGGCTCCTCCTCCTCCCCCCCTCCTCTCTCCTCCATACACACGCCATTGCTGCAGTCCCTTTACCTTTGTCCAAGTGGGGTTGATTGTTTACATATTCCAGAAATCAGATGATTGCTCGCGTTTTGTGTGTGTGTAGGGTGGCGGGGGGGTGTGTGTATGCAAGGGGGAGGTGTGTGTGTGTGTGTGTGTGTGTGTGTGTGTGTGTGTGTGTGTGTGTGTGTGTGTGTGTGTGTGTGTGTGTGTGTGTGTGTGTGTGTGCGCGCGCGCGAATGAATGAGAGGGAGAGAGAGAGAGAGAGAGAGAGAGAGAGAGAGATATATATATATATATATATATATATATATATATTATTATATATAAGATATATATAGAGATTTGTTGTTAAGAGAAAGAGAGAGAGAGAAAGAGAGGGGGGGCGAGAAAGAGAGAGAGGGAGAGAGAGAGAGAGGCAGGCAATCGCACACACGCAGGCACACGAATCAAGAAAGAGGCGAACAAAGCGAGATAAAGACACACGCCTCACAGTAGGCGACCGGGAGAGGGGTCCGTGCATCGCTCTCCCGGCAGGTTGTGTAGCGACGACTCGACACGACCCGGAGACTCGCGGGGTCGGGGCTGCGCTTGCTCATCTCTCCCCTTTTTTTTTCCTCTCCCTCTCTCTCTTCGCTGTTTCTCTCTCCTCGCTGTGTTTCTCTCTGCTATCTTTGATTCTCTCTCCTCTCTCTGTTTCTCTCTGCTCTCTCTGTTTCTCTCTCCTTTCTCTCTGTTTCTGTCCTTTCTCTCTCCTTTCTCTTTCTTTCTGTTTATTTTTCTCTCTCTCTCTCTCTCTCTCTCTCTCTCTCTCTCTCTCTCTCTCTCTCTCTCTCTCTCTCTCTCTCTCTCTCTCTCTCTCTCTCCCTCCCTCTCCCTCTCCCTCTCCCTCTCCCTCTCCCTCTCCCTCTCTCTCTCTCTCCCTCCCTCCCTCTCCCTCCTCCCCCCCCCCTTCCTTCTTTGAGGCATGTCTTATTGGTCGTAGTTGTGACTGTGTTCTTTGTGAGGGTTTATTATGGGCGTCGCGTCGGGTGGGGAGGTGGTGGAGGGAGGTGGGGAGGGCTGGTGGGTTTTCCCATCTTTACTCCTTTTTTTCTTCTTCCCCTTTTCTCCAACTCCCTCTCTTTCTCGTGTGATATCTCTCTCTCTTTTCTCTTTTCTCTTGTCGTCGTCTCTCTCCTTCTCCGTTTTTTTGCTCATGTTTTCTTCATCATTATCAGTTTCTCCTCCTCCTTCTATTTTTCGCCCTTCTCTTTCTCCTCCTCCTCCTTCTCCTCATTCTCATTCTTCTCCTCCTCCCCCCTCTCCCCCTCTCCCCTCTCCTTCTCTACCACCACCACCTACTCCTTCTCCTCCTCCTCC
>NC_091587.1:2185162-2187662 GCF_042767895.1 Penaeus vannamei | reverse complement strand
GCGACGTTGATGAATCAGAAGATGTCTCTCGCATGTAAGGGCGGGCGTGGCTGAATTAGTGGGCGTGCGGGAGGTGACAACGGGCGGACGACATGAACAAAACAGCTGTTCCGCGACAACTTTTTTTTTTCTTCTTCTTCTTCTCCTTCTCATTTTTCTTACTTTTTTTTTGTTCTTTTCCTCTTGAGGGCAGTTAGGGGGTGAATGAGAGAGACAGAAAAGGAAAATAAAGAGGCTCTGTTCTAACTAATGGAGTTACGGTCTTGCTGAAACCACTCCTGTCACGTCCAACTCCTGAAAGTAATAATAAAGATCACAGGGAAATGATAAGGACGGCGTTCCACTTGACAGGAAGCAGCCCCAAGCACCAGCATCGTTATCAGTTTCTCCTCTCCCTTCTGTTTCTCCTCCTCCTTTCTGTTTTTCCTTCTTCTCTTTCTTTTGCTTCTTCTTCTACTTCTTTTTTTTTCTTCTTTTCCTCTGTGGTCTTCGGGGACAGACTTTCAAACACTCCGTTTTGTTTCTCGTTTTTATTCTGTCTTCCTCTTCTCCATTTGCTCTCTTAGTTTCTGGCCCCTTTGCTTTCTTCTTTTATCCTTTGGTCTTCATTTGCTCTCTTTCTTCCGTTGCTTTACCTTCCTATTCGTTTCATTTGTTCAATTTGCTGTCTTCCTCCCCTCTTCTGTTTCCCGACTCCCTCCCTTTACTCTGTCTATTTCTCCTACGCATATGCCTTCCTTTCCCATCCTTTATTGTCTCGCTTCTCTTCCCATTCGTTCCCTTTCCCTCCCTTTACCCTGCCTCGCTTCCCTTCCCATTCGTTCCCTTTCCTTCTCTTTACCCTGCTTCGCTTCCCTTCCTATTTGCCCCCTTTCCCTCCCTTTACTCTTTCCCTCCCTCCTCATTTGCCCCCCTTTACTCTTTCCCCTTCCTTTACTCTCTCCCTCCCTCGTCCCCCTCTCCTTTTTTGTGCCTCTTTCTCTTCCCTCCGTTTTCGCTTTCCCGTTTTCTCCTTATGATGAGACTCCTGCCGTGACACAGCGCTAATTTACTCCGATGGGCGTCGAACAAGTCAAGAGGCGGGTTGTAAGCGTGGTTGTTTTTCCCTTCGTCGGTTGTGTGCGGGCCCCGTTCTTTGTCGCTCCCTTTTCGTTCAATATTTATCTAATTGTTCGTACGCTTTCCTTCTGTCTTGGTATTTTAATGATTTTTTTTTTTTTTTGGTGGTGGTGGTGGTGGTATTTTCTTTTTTCTATTCGGAATGTTTACTTTTTATCTTTTGTCTTTCCTTTATTTTTTTGTTCATACTCTTTTTTGTTATTTTTTCGTTATTTTTCTTTCTCTTGCATTTTTTCCCTTTTCGTTCAGTATTTATTTAATTGTTTATACGCTTTACTTCTCTCTTGGTATTTTTAATGATTTCTCTTACATTTTTTTTTTTCTGTCTTTCTCTCTCTCTCCTTTTTTTTGCGGGGGAGAGGGGGGGGGGTTGGTGGTATTTTCATGATTTTGTTTTTGTTTTCTGTTCGGAATGTTTTTTTTTCTTATTTCGTTTTATTTTATTTTATTTTTTATTTTTTTGTCTTTCCTTTGTTTTTGTTTTGTTCATACTCTTTTTTGTTATTTTTTCGTTCTTTTTCTTTCTCTTGCATTTTTTCCTCATGCATTCTATTTTTTATTCTCTTATTTTGTTTATTTTTATACTTTACTTTGTCCCTCCTCTGTTCTCGTCCCTCTTTGCTTTCTACCTTCTCTCCCTTCTTCATTCCCTTACTTCTTTCCTTCCTTTCATCTTTCTTTTCTTCCTCTCTGCCTCCTTCCTTCTATCTTTCTTCCCTTCCTTCCTTCCTTCCTTAATCTCTCCCTCCCTCCCCATTCTTCCTTCTTCCCTTCCTCCCCCTCCTTCCTCTTCTTTTTTTCTTCCTCCCTCCCTTCCTTAATCCCTTCCTCCCTCCCCATCCTTCCTTCTTCCCTCCCTCCCTCCCTCCCTCCCACCCTTCCCCCTCCCTTAGCCCTTTGACCAGCGTTAAGGTCGCGCCCAGTATCATTTACACGAGTGGGCGAGGGCGTAGGCACAAGCGCTTCTGGTTAAGAGAAATGGGCGGTGGGGGGCATGGGGGGGGGGGCATGGGGGGATAGGGGGGTAGTGGGTCTTTAAGCGGAGAGGGGGGGAGGGAGGAGGGGGTCCTAAAGGGGAGGGTAGGTATGGGGCATGGGTGGGAGGTCATAGGGGGAGGGATAGGGTGGGTAGGACAGGTGGGTTGTATGGGAGGGACGGGTAGGGGTGGGTAGCGCGGTGGGTCGTATGGGGGGACGGGTAGGGGTTGGAAGGCGGTCGGGAGCTAGGAAAGTTGGACGGATAGGGGTTGGAAGGGGGAGGGGTAGGGGTTGGAAGGGGGAGGAGGGGTTAAAGGGGCGGGCTGTATGGAAAGGGAGGCGAGAGGGCGGGTGTGTGTAGTAGTAGCGTGGAGTGTTTGTGAAGGGTTAAAGGGTTGGGTGT
>NC_091587.1:2180162-2182662 GCF_042767895.1 Penaeus vannamei | reverse complement strand
CAAAGTCGAAGTTAAAGGCAGTCGGCGTATTCTCAGAAGCCCCTTTACAAGCGACGTCCGAAAATCCAGCTGATGACCTTCGCCCCAGCTGATCGATTTCACATCATGCAAATTGGTGATGGCTAGGCCTATCTATCCTCAGGCCAGGGGGCGCCGTCCCTCCTCTCGCCATACCCGCCAGAACTTAGAAGAAGAAGAAGAAGAGAGGAAGGGGAGGAGGAGGACCAGGAGGCACCGTTCTTCCTCTCGCCATACACACCAGAACTTAGAAGAAGAAGAAGAAGAGGGAGAAGAAGAGGAGGAAGAGGAAGAGGAGGAGGAAGAGGAAGAGGAAGAGGAGGATTAGGCCTATCTATCCTCAGGCCAGGAGGCGCCGTCCCTCCTCTCGCCATAGCCACCAGAACTTAGAAGAAGAAGAAGAAGAAGAGGGAGAGGAGGAGGAGAGGAGGAAGAGGAGGAGGAGGAAGAGGAAGAGGAAGAGGAAGAGGAAGAGGAGGTGAAGGAGGGGGAGGCAATGGAAGAGGAGGGGGAGGTGAAGGGGGAGGGAGGAGGTGGAGTAGGTGGGAGGAAAGAGGAGAAGGAGGAGGAGGAGGAGGAGGAGGAAGAGGAAGAGGAAGAGGAAGAGGAAGAGGAAGAGGAAGAGGAAGAGGAAGAAGAAGAAGAAGAAGAAGAAGAAGAAGAAGAAGAAGAAGAAGAAGAAGAAGAGGAGGAGGAAGAAGAAGAGGAGGAGGAGGAAGAAAAGGAGGAAGAAGAAGAAGAAGAAGAAGAAGAAGAAGAAGAAGAAGAAGGGGAAGGGGAAGAAGAAGAAGAAGAAGAAGAAGAAGAAAAAGAAGAAAAGAAGAAAAAGCCTGACAAAAAAAGCGGGGGGGGGTGGGGGGGCTGACGCATCACTCGTAAAACACGGTAATTATCTATAAATGTAGTTGGACGCGTCCGATACAGCCGGGCCTTTCGCCTCTCGTGGGGATATGACGTCACAGTTACGTAATATCTTTATTTATTTTTATTATTAATTATTATTAATAAAATATTATTAATTATTATTAATAGAATATTGTTAATTATTATTAATAAAATGTTATTAATTATTATTAATAAAATATTATTAATTATTATTAATAAAATATTATTAATTATTATTAATAAAATATTAATTATTATTAATAAAATAAATAAAATATAATTAATGAAACGTAATATTACGTCACAGTTCCCACTCTTTCGGGTCTTCCTTGAGGAGACGGTGAGGGTGAGAGAGGCTCCTTCCTCCTGCGAGTGACCCGGCCAGGCGTCATATAGGCTCGGGGGCGTTATTTATAGTTGTGTCCAGCCTCCCTCGACGCCCACGCCCGCGAGCCGCCGGCCTATATATGGTCCGCTCTTTACCACTGCCTAAACTAGACCCTCTCTGGCTGTCTGGGTGTCTGTTTTTCTCTTTCTCTTTCTCTGTCTCTCTTTCTCTTTCTCTCTCTCTGTCTCTCTTTCTCTCTCTCTGTCTCTCTTTCTCTCTTTCTCTTTTTTTCTCTCTCTGTCTCTCTTTCTCTTTTTCTTCCTCTTTCTCTTTCACACACACTCGCAGTCTTACTCTCACATTATCTATCTATCTATCTATCTATATGTCTGTCTCCTTCTTTTCACTGACTCTGTCTGTCTATCTCCCTCTCACTCACTTTATCTATCTCCTCCCTCTCTCTCTCTCTCTCTCCATCCACCGGATCTCTTTCACAGGAGGCAGGAGATTTACTTATATACTGAATTCTTTTGTTGGCATTATTAATGATCTCTTTCTCTCTCTCTCTCTCTCTCTCTCTCTCTCTCTCTCTCTCTCTCTCTCTCTCTCTCTCTCTCTCTCTCTCTCTCTCTCTCTTCTTTCTCTCTTTCTCTCTTTCTTTCTCTCTCTCTCTCTCTCTCTCTCTCTCTCTCTCTCTCTCTCTCTCTCTCTCTCTCTCTCTCTCTCTCTCTCTCTCTCTCTCTCTCTCTCCCCCTTCCCCGTCCTTCCCCTTCTCTTTCCTTCCATTTCCTTTCCCCCTCCTTCCCCATCCCTCTCCTTCTCCTTCCCCTTCACCTTCCTTCATCCTCTCCCTCCTTCTCCTCCCCATCATACCCTTCCCCCTTCTTCCTCCGTTCCATTCCTTCCACAACCCCACCATCGCCTCCCCTATCCCATTCCCCCTCCTTCCCCTTCCCCATCCTTCCCTCCTCCTCTCCCTCCTTCTCCTTCCCCCATCCTTTCTCTTCCCCTCCCCTCTCCCCCATCCTTCCCCCTCCCCCTTCCTCCTTCTCTCTTCTTCCCCTTCCCTTCCCCCTCCCCCTCTCCCTCCTCCCCCCCCCCATCTCCGCCCTGTAACTAACACGCGTTTCGAACGGGGCTTTATTAGCACAACACTTCGGCTGACTGTATTTTTAGTGACCTTGTTATGGTCTGAGCGCGCCGGTGTGAGAGCCCGGGGATTCCGCCGTAATGGGAGTGCTTTTAAACTGCTTCTGTTTAAAGGGGGGA
>NC_091587.1:2172662-2175162 GCF_042767895.1 Penaeus vannamei | reverse complement strand
CACGTGCTCGTTTGTGCTCGTTTGGGGGCGTGGTCTGCGTCCGCGTGGAGTTGCTTGCGCTCGTTCGGTAGTTTGATCTTGCTTATCTAGTCTAGATTTTTGTGTTTTATTTCGTTGGGAGTGTTTTGTGTTCGCTTTTGTTGTTGTTTGTTGTTTTATTTCGTTGGGGGTGTTTTGTGTTCGCTTTTGTTGTTGTTGTTGTTGTTGTGTGTGTGTGTGTGTGTGTGTGTGTGTGTGTGTGTGTGTGTGTGTGTGTGTGTGTGTGTGTGTGTGTGTGTGTGTGTGTGTGTGTGTGTGTGTGTGTGTGTGTGTGTGTGTGTGTGTGTGTGTGTGTGTGTGTGTGTGTGTTTTTACTCGTTACAGGTTGCGTGTCTGTGCGTATGTGCGTCCTCGTAGTCCCCTAATTCTGTTGCATTTCGAGTTGCACCTGCGACTCCTCCCCCGTCTGCCAGGAGGACAATACGCCAATTTCCTTCACCAGGGATAAGCGGATGGATAAGGAGGACGGATAAAGACGTGGGAGCCTAATCCGCCTCCTAGGAAGACAGGACCAGGCTAATCCACCCCCCACCCCCCCTTAGGAGAGGCTTAACTCTTCCCCCACCCCCACTTGTCCATCCCTCCTCCCCCACCCCAGGCTAATCCACTCCCTCCTTAGGAGAGGCTTAGCTTCCCCCCCCCCCCACCTGTCCGTCCATCCCTCCCCCAAGAGGAGCGACTCACCCAATTACCTCCAGGACTCTAATGCACCTCCTGCTAGGGGAGACAAAGTACCTCGCCGCCACCCCGCCAGGAGACCAAAGGAACCTAACAGCCTCCCGCCAGGTGAGACCGAAGGAGGTAAACAGGGGACTCCGTGTGGCGCTGCGGGGAGAGCCCGAGGACCGACGGACCGGAGGACTTGCGCCGAGGGACTTGGCGGACCTCCTGCCGGCGAGGAAGGGACTTGCGGGAGCGACTTTACCTCCTGCCAGCGCGACGGATAGGACTCGTCAAACACCTGATAATGGGAGAGTGAGAAAGATGTATGCTTGCTCTCTGTCTTTCTCTCTCTCTCTCTATCACTCAGAGAGAGAGAGTGAGAGAGAAAGAGGGAGGGGAGGGAGAGAGGGAGGGAGGGAGGGAGGGAGGGAGGGAGGGAAGGGAAGGGAAGGGAAGGAAGGGAAGGGAAGGGAAGGGAAGGGAAGGGAAGGGAGGGTAGGGAGGGAGGGAGGGAGGGAGGGAGGGAGGAAGGAAGGAAGGAAGGGTAGAAGGAAGGAAGGAAGGAGGGAAGGAAGGAAGGAAGGAAGGAAGGAAAGAGGAGTGAGGGAGGGAAGGAAGGAAGGAAATAAGGAAAAAAGGAAGGAAGGAGGAGGGAGGGGGAGAGGAAGATAGAGAAGGATTTTTTTGGCAGTTTTAGCGTCAACTTCTGTCTTCGGGACGCGCGTGTCAGTGCATGCGTATGCGGATGTTACGGAAATAATCGAATTTTCGGTCCTTTTCTCTCGCTCTAGCCTTTGATGTGGAGGCTGTCAATACGCCACTCCATCAGCCGCACGCGCGTGGACGAAGAACAAATCATGGACAGGATTCCAGGCCAAGCAACCCCTCCCCCCCTCTCCCCCCGCCCTAGAAAGAAAAAAACAACTTAATACTTAATAGTCTCTCTCTCTGTCTCTGTTTTCTTTGTTTTCTTTGCCTCTGTCTCTCTTTTTCACTCGTCCTCTCTGCCTCATGTCTGTCTCTTTCTATTTATGTCTGCCTCTCTCTGTCTCTTTCTCTTTCTGCCAGTCTCTCTCTGTCTCTTTCTCTTTCTGTCTGTCTCTTTCTCTTTCTGTCTGTCTCTCTCTGTCTCTTTCTCTTTCTGTCTGTCTCTCTCTGTCCCTTTCTCATTCTGCCAGTCTCTCTCTGTCTCTTTCTCTTTTTGTCTGTCTCTGTCTCTTTCTCTTTCTGTCTCTCTGTCTCTTTCTCTTTCTGTCTATCTCTCTTTCTTTGTCTGTCTCTTTCTCTTTCTGTCTGTCTTTCTCTTTTTCTTTCTGTCTCTGTCTCTCTCTGTCTCTTTCTCTTTTTCTTTCTGTCTCTGTCTCTTTCTCTCTGTGTGACTCTGTCTCTCTCTGTCTCTTTCTCTTTCTGTCTGTCTGTCTCTGTCTCTTTCTCTCTCTGTCTCTGTCTCTTTCTGTCTCTTTCTCTTCCCCTTGCCCCCCCCCCCCACCCCCACCCCCACCCCACCCAACCCCCACCCCCACCCCCACCCTCACCCGAACCATATGCATACACGGGCGCGACTTCTTCCTCCAGGGCCCGCAGGAGTAGCACGTTGCCTCTTCTCGGCGGAGGCGGACTCACTGCCGCAGTGGTGGCTTCGTGGCAGGAGGAATGTGGCTCCTGGAGGGCGGGTCGGGCGTCTGGGGTTGATGGTGGTGGGGGGGGGGAGTTGCTCGCGCCGGGACCTCGGGGGGGGGGGGGTTCGTCGGCGATGCGAGGTCCGGGGTGGGGGGGCTTTGGGGTATTTCTTCGTTGT
>NC_091587.1:2162662-2167662 GCF_042767895.1 Penaeus vannamei | reverse complement strand
CTCTTTATCCGCTCCCTCTGTCCCTCCCCTCTTCCCCCTCCATTCGCTCCCTCTCTCCTGCTCTCTTTCTGCCTGTGTCCCTCCCCTCTCCCCTCTTTATCCGCTCCCTCTGTCCCTCCCTCTCCCCCTCCATTCGCTCCCTCTCCCTGCTCTCTTTCTGCCTGTGTCCCTCCCCCTCTCCCTGCTCTCTTTCTGCCTGTGTCCCTCCCCCTCTCCCCCCTCCATTCGCTCCCTCTGTCCCTCCCCCTCTCCCCTCTTTATCCGCTCCCTCTGTCCCTCCCCCTCTCCCTGCTCTCTTTCTGCCCGTGTCCCTCGGGATCTCCAAAGAAGAAAGTAAGGGAATTAATTTCGTGTGAATAGAATTTCTCTTTGGAAATCCGGCGATATCTCCCGGTGCATCTCCTCGACAGCGGGAACTTTGGGAGACATTTTAGGGGCGCGGGAGGGGGGGGGTGCCGCTGCGAGTATCGGATTTTTTTTTTTTTTTTTTTTTTTTTTTTTTTTTTTTTTTTTTGTCTGATCTCGTGTTCTCCAAACTTTTTTTTTTTCTGATCTTGTGTTCTCCATTTGTTTTTTCTTTCTTTTTTTTCTGATCTGGTGTTCTCTAACCTTTTTTCTTTCTTTCTTTTTTCTGATCTTGTGTTCTCCAAACTTGTTTTTTTCCTTTTTCTGATCTCGCGTTCTCCAAACTTTTTTCTTTCTTTTTTTTTGATCTCGTGTTCTCCAAACTTTTTCTTTCTCTCTTACTTTTCTGATCTCGTGTTCAAACTTTTTTTTTCTTGTTTTTTCTCTCTCTGATCTCGTGTTCCCTCTGTCCCTCCCCCTCTCCCCTCTTTATCCGCTCCCTCTGTCCCTCCCCCTCTCCCCTCTTTATCCGCTCCTCTGTCCCTCCCCCTCTCCCCTCTTTATCCGCTCCCTCTGTCCCTCCCCCTCTCCCCCCTCCCTTCGCTCCCTCTCCCTCCTCTCTTTCTGCCTGTGTCCCCCCGGGTCTCCAAAGCAGCAAGGAAGGGAATTAATTTTGTGTGAATAGAATTTCTCTTTGGAAATTCGGCGATATCTCCCGGTGCATCTCCTCGACAGCGGGAACTTTGGGAGACATTTTAGGGGCGCGGGAGGGGGGGTCGCTGCGAGTATCGGATTTTTTTTTTTTTTTTTTTTTTTTTTTTTTTTTTTTTTTTTTTTGTCTGATCTCGTGTTCACCAAACTTTTTTTCTTTCTTTTTTGTCTGATCTTGTGTTCTCCATTTTTTTTTCTTTCCCTTTCTGATCTGGTGTTCTTCAAACTTTTTTTTCTTTCTTTTTTTCTGATCTCGTGTTCTCCAAACATTTTTTTCTTTCTCTTTTTTTCTGATCTTGTGTTCTCCATTTGTTTTTTCTTTCCTTTTCTGATCTGGTGTTCTTCAAACTTTTTTTTTTTCTTTTTTTCTGATCTCGTGTTCTTCAAACTTTTTTTCTTTCTTTTTTCTGATCTCGTGTTCTCCAAACATTTTTTTTCTTTCTTTTTTTCTGATCTGGTGTTCTCTAACCTTTTTTTCTTTTTTTTTCTGATCTTGTGTTCTCCAAACTTTTTTTTTCTGATCTCGTGTTCTCCATTTTTTTCTTTTTTTCTGATCTCGTGTTCTCCAAACTTTTTTTTTTCTTTTTTTTCTGATCTCGTGTTCTCCAAACATTTTTTTTTTTTCTGATCTGGTGATCTCTAACCTTTTTTCTTTCTTATTTTCTGATCTTGTGTTCTCCAAACTTTTTTTCTGATCTCGTGTTCTCCAAACTTTTTTTTTTCTGATCTCATGTTCTCCATTTTTTTTTTTTTTTTTTGTGTGTGTGTGTGTGTGATTTCGTGTTCTCCAAACTTTTTTTTCTTGTTTTTTCTCACTCTGATCTCGTGTTCTCCAAACTTTTTTCTTTCTCTCTTACTTTTCTGATCTCGTGTTCAAACTTTTTTTTCTCTCTGTTTTTCCTTTCTTTTTTCTGGCGGTCAAGTGCGGCGGCGCTGGGCAGGGTTTCGAGCGGCCGTTCCGCGTGGGCGCCGCGTAGCCTTTTATACGCCCGAAGGTGTCGTGCCGTATGTCCGTACAAGTAAGCGCATACGGAGGGGGGCGGGGGAGGTGGGGGTGCTTTGTGCAGCGGAGCGTGCACTGATAACCCCTCACCGTGTGCAGCTTGTCGGGATCCGCCCACCTGGACCTTCCTGTGCCGCATATGTCCAGCTTACCGACGCCCGCCCTCGCCCACGCGCTCTGCACGCTGCCTGAACACGGGCCGGCACACGCCTGCAGCGCCCCCTTCGCCTGGCGGGGAGGGCGGCCGCCTTCTTCGCTTCCAGGGTATGCGTCAGGGCGGTCAGGGCGGGCGAGCAGAGAAGTGCCTCGCTTACGTCACCCTCAACACCTCCGCCTTCCCTCCCCGCTGCTGAGTGTCGCCTTCTACGCCCGCGCCCGTCTGCTCGGCCGCCCCTCGCGCCTTCCAGCCGTCACCGTCTCCCAGCGCACAATGCATGCTTTCCCCGCATCAATCACGCCCACTCCCCCGGCCGTAAAACAAGCCCTTGGGCACACGTCGCCTACGCCAGACTCTCCCTCCTTCTCCTGCTGACCTACCTACCTTCTTTTTCTTCTTCTTCTTCTCCTTTACTTTTTCTCCTGCCTCTTCTCTTTCTCCTCCCCCTGCTCCTTCTCTTTTTCTCTAGCCTTTTCTCTTCCTCCTCCTTCTCTTTCTCTCCAACCTCTTCTCCTCCTCCTCCTCCTTCTCTTTCTCTCCAACCTCTTCTCCTCCTCCTCCTTCTCTCCAACCTCTTCTCCTCCTCCTCCTCCTCCTTGCAACCAAGAAGCCACCAGTGTGATGCTGTGATGGGCGTTAGGCCTCCACTTGGCAGGTGGCTGAGGCGGTGAGGCACTGATTGAATCTCTTGAGGTGGTGGTGGAATCAAAGTTTTTTCCAAGGTTTTCAACTTTATTTCTACGGGAGTAGGGTAGGTGGTGCAGGGGGGGTTGGAGGCAGAGACGCCCAGGGAGGAGCGCGTCCTGCCAAGCCCTCGACGGCACCGAAATTGCCATGAACTCCGGTGTAACGAAGTGGGAGTGTTGTCCCACCACGCTGGCACCACTGCGATACTGTGGGAGGTGATATCCCATTAAGAAGCGACGAGGGTGAGGGTGCGATGGGCGATATGCCGCCACTTGGTAGGTGACAGGTCTTGAAGGCGCTGGTGGAGTTCAGCTTGTCGCAGATTTACAGTTTTATTACTGCGGTGAATGGGAGGGTACGGAGAGGCAAGGCGGGGACGCCCAGGAAGGAGCGCGTCCTGCCAAGCCCACGAGGGCAAGCGGTCTGTCTGGAGAGCGCAAAAATTACCATGAACAATGTTCGTTTTTACGCAATTTACAGTGGAAAATGTGAAAGAATTAGAATGAACATGGATTTAGAGACGTCTGGTCACACAAGAGTTTCGGGGCGAGGAACAAGGGACGCCTTATCTGCTGGGTGTGGGTCACGTAAGCTGGACATGTTTTTTTTTCAACCTAAACTTTGTGGTTGGGGACAGAATGGCTGCCGAAACATGGAGCATTTGAATATCAATGATAACAGTTACACGCGTGGTGATTTAGAATTAGCATATTCTAAAAAACATTTTATGTATAAGCAAGACATAATCATACACAAGGACGTCAGAATAACAACATGGGAAAGGCAAGCGAGCAATAAGGGTTGGATTAGCGTGTTCTAAGGCCACTTCGCCAGTGTCATCTCGTATTTTTTTAATTATTTATTATTTTATTTAATGTTTTACTTAATGTATTATTTAATGTTTCGTAGCTCAGGACGCGTCGGAGTCCGTGTGAAATAAGAAGTGCGTGGCTGTTGCGGTCTGCGAGGCCAGGACGAGGGTGAGGGCAGGTAGGGCAGGTCACCCGAGTCCTCCTCCATCCTAGGCACACGCCGCCCCGCCGCCCCGCCGCCCCTCACTCCGTCCGGCGGCCGCACCTTGACCACACACTGTCATCCTACACCGCCCGCGCTGTGTGATCGAGTGGGCGGGGGGGAGGTTGTCCATTTTGCGGGCAGCGTTCGCGTCGTGTGACCGCAGCGAGAAAAGGTCGGGCGTAAAGAGGGAGGGAAAGAGAGGCGGAGGAAACGGGGTGAGTTGTCGGCGGACAGGGTGGACTCGCCGCGTCGGCCTCTCCTTTCTCTTCTCGCGGGGGGTGAGGGGGAGGAGGGGGGGGGGCGCCTCGGAGCTGCGGCCTCTGCTCCTTGGCGAAAGACGCTTCGCTGATATTGCCCTCTTCCTCTCTCCCTCTTTCTGTTTCCTTTTCTCTCCTTTCTCTTTCTCCCTCTCCCTCTTTCTCTTTCTCTGTCTTTCTCTCTCTCCCCTTTTCTCTTTCTTTCTCTCCCTCTCCCTCTTTCTCTCCCCTTTTTTGTATATATCTGTTTATCTGTCTTAGCTATCTATTTATCTATCTGTCTATTTATCTACCTTTCTATCTATTTATCTGTCTTATCCAGCTGTCCATCTATCTATTTATCTGTCTTATACAGCTATCTGTCTATCTATCTATTTATCTGTCTATCTGTTTATCTGTCTATCTATTCATCTGTCTTATCTAACAATCTATCTATCTGTCTTATCAATTTATCTATCTTATCTATCTATCTATCTGTCTTATCAATTTATCTATCTTATCTATCTGTCTTATCAATTTATCTATCTCATCTATCTATCTATCTGTCTTTTCAATTTATCTATCTTATCTATCTATCAATCTGTCTATCTGTTTATCGATCGTTACGCAACATGCAGGGCGTCGAATGCGCGAAGGGCTCGTCATGCAGGCGACGCGACGTGGCAGCGGCGGAGGCTCCGAGGCGGGAGGCAATGCATGGCAAATCAACGCTGCATTGTCCGTGGGTTCCTCCGGCCCGCAGATGGCGAGGAGGGGGAGTGGGATGGTGGGGGGGTTGGGTGAGAGGGAGGGGGTGGGGAGAGAGTGGGAGGGTTGGAGTGGG
>NC_091587.1:2152662-2160162 GCF_042767895.1 Penaeus vannamei | reverse complement strand
TTACCTATATATTTATATTTGTCTGATGTTTATTTATTTACAGTAAATAAAAATATTTCGCTACCAATATATTTATATTTGTCTGATATTTGATATTTATTTACAGTAAATAAAAATATTTCGTTACCTATATATTTTATTTGTCTGATGTTTATTAATTTATAGTAAATGAAAAAGAATTATTTCGTTACCTACATATTTATATTTGTCTGATATTTATTTATTTACAGTAAATAAAAATATTTCGTTACCTATATATTTATATTTGTCTGATATTTATTTATTTACAGTAAATCAAAAGAATATTTCGTTACCTATATATTTATATTTGTCTGATATTTATTTATTTACAGTAAATAAAAATATTTCGTTACCTATATATTTATATTTGTCTGATATTTATTTATTTAGAGTAAGTGAAAAGAATATTTCGTTACCTATATATATATATTTGTCAGATATTTGTTTATTTACAGTAAACCAAAAGAATATATCGTTACCTATATATTTATATTTGTCTGATATTTATTTATTTACAGTAAATAAAAATATTTCGTGACCTATATATTTATATTTATTTACAGTAAATAAAAAGAATATTTCGTTACCTATATATATATATTTGTCTGATATTTGTTTATAGTAAATGAAAAGAATTATTTCGTGTTTGAAAATTTATTTATTTACAGTAACTAAAAATAATTATTTCTTGTTTGAAAAAGTGAATTGTAAAGAAAGATTCCCGGGTTCTCGTCCCGACCGAACTTTGGGCAGTTTCTCTCGGAACCGAAGCAATGCGTCTTCATTCGTTCCCTCTATTTATTTACTTGTTTCCAAAATGTTGCATCGATTGTCAGGAGCCTTTAATTCTCTCCTTTGTGTCTCCGCTTGCCTCTTTCGGGGGTTTCTCCTTCGTTGTCGGTCTCTTCTTTTTTTTTCTCCCTCTCGTTCTCGGTCTCTTCTTGTTCTCCCTCTCGTTCTCGGTCTCGTTCTCAGACTTGTTCTCGTTCTTGGTCTCGTTCTCTCCCATCTCTCATTCACCCAGTCAGTTAGTCAGTCATTCACTCACTCTTTCACCTACTCACCCACACATACCATCTCTCTCTCTCTCTCTCTCTCTCTCTCTCTCTCTCTCTCTCTCTTTCTTTCTCTCTCTCTCTCTCTCTCTCTCTCTCTCTCTCTCTCTCTCTCTCTCTCTCTCCTCTCTCTCTCTCTCTCCCTCTCTCCCTCTCCTCTCTCTCTCTCTCCTCTCTCTCTCCCTCTCTCTCTCTCTCTCTCTCTCTCTCTCTCTCTTTCTTTCTCTCTCTCTCTCTCTCTCTCTCTCTCTCTCTCTCTCTCTCTCTCTCTCTCTCTCTCTCTCTCTCTCTCTCTCTCTCTCTCTCTCTCTCTCTCTCTCTCTCTCTCTCTCTCTCTCTCTCTCTCTCTCTCTCTCTCTCTCTCTCTCCCTCCCTCCCTCCTCCCTCTCTCTCTCTCTCTCTCTCTCTCCCTCCTCCCTCCCTCCCTCCCCTCTCTCTCTCTCTCTCTCTCTCTCTCTCTCTCTCTCTCTCTCTCTCTCTCTCTCTCTCTCTCTCTCTCTCTCTCTCTCTCTCTCTCTCTCTCTCTCTCTCCTCTCCCTCCCCCTTCTCTCTCTCTCTCTTTCCCTTTTTTAAACAAATTTTATTCCTCTATATCCCCCCTCTCATTTTTCCCGCTGAAACATGCGCAGAGGAATTTATTAATATCCCGGTTTCCCGATAAAAGAGAATCCCGGGGAATGCGAGCAGTGTCGCCGATCCCGGGATGGGCGCAGCGGCCGGGCAGGCGGGCAGTCGGCAGCCAGGCCGGATCCAGCTGACCTTTTTGGCTGGACTTATTTGTTTTTCGTTTTTTTATTTATTTATCATTATTATTTATTTATTTGTTTTTTATATATCTATTATTAGTTTTTATTATTATTATTTATTTTTGGGGGGTATGGTTTAGTTGGTTGGGTATGGTTTTGTTATTATTTATTTATTTGTTTTTTATATATTTATTATTAGTTTTTATTATTTTTTATTATTATTATTTTTTTTTTTGGGGGGGTATGGTTTTGTTCGAAAGGGTGAATGGGAGATCGGAGAGGGTAGGGGGGGAAGGAAATGGAGGATGGGGGAAGGGTGAGGGGAAATACGGAATTGGTATTTAGGGAGTGGAAGAGAGGATTGGGGAAAGGTGAGGAAGAATAGGCGAAGACAAAAAAAAAAAAGAAAAAAGAGAAAGAAAGAAGACAAAAAAAGAAAGAGAAAGAAAGAAGACAAAAAAAGAAAGAGAGAAAGAAAGAAGACAAAAAAGAAAGAGAAAGAAAGAGGGAAAGAAGGAAAGAAAAAAAAGAAAGACCTCACAGAGACGAGCGGAAATTCAAGGACGAGATATAGTCTGTCTGAGATTTGGGATAAGATAAGATAAGAGATAAGACGGGCCTCAAGGATGGAGAAACGTGTGAGTCGGAGAGCAAGAAGTCAACTCTTTGGGGATGGAGGATTGGGGCACGTGGGGATGCGAGGGGATTGGGGCACGTGGGGATGCGAGGGCAGCGGGGCACGTGGGGATGCGAGGGGATTGGGGCACGTGGGGATGCGAGGGGAATGGGGCACGTGGGGATGCGAGGGGATTGGGGCACGTGGGGATGCGAGGGCAGCGGGGCACGTGGGGATGCGAGGGCAGCGGGGCACGTCGGGATGCGAGGGCAGCGGGGCACGTGGGGATGCGAGGGCAGCGGGGCACGTGGGGATGCGAGGGGATTGGGGCACGTGGGGATGCGAGGGCAGCGGGGCACGTGGGGATGCGAGGGCAGCGGGGCACGTGGGGATGCGAGGGCAGCGGGGCACGTGGGGATGCGAGGGCAGCGGGGCACTTGGGGATGCGAGGGCAGCGGGGCACGTGGGGATGCGAGGGCATTGGGGCACGGGGGGATGCGAGGGGATTGGGGCACGTGGGGATGCGAGGGCAGCGGGGCACGTGGGGATGCGAGGGCAGCGGGGCACTTGGGGATGCGAGGGCAGCGGGGCACGTGGGGATGCGAGGGGATTGGGGCACGTGGGGATGCGAGGGGATTGGGGCACGTGGGGATGCGAGGGGAATGGGGCACGTGGGGATGCGAGGGGAATGGGGCACGTGGGGATGCGAGGGGAATGGGGCACGTGGGGGATGCGAGGGCAGCGGGGCACGTGGGGATGCGAGGGCAGTGGGGCACGTGGGGATGCGAGGGCAGCGGGGCACGTGGGGATGCGAGGGGGAATGGGGCACGTGGGGATGCGAGGGGATTGGGGCACGTGGGGATGCGAGGGGAATGGGGCACGTGGGGATGCGAGGGGATTGGGGCACGTGGGGATGCGAGGGGAATGGGGCACGTGGGGATGCGAGGGGAATGGGGCACGTGGGGATGCGGGGGGAATGGGGCACGTGGGGATGCGAGGGCAGTGGGGCACGTGGGGATGCGAGGGCAGCGGGGCACGTGGGCATGCGAGGGCAGCGGGGCACGTGGGGATGCGAGGGGATTGGGGCACGTGGGGATGCGAGGGCAGCGGGGCACGTGGGGATGCGAGGGGATTGGGGCACGTGGGGATGCGAGAGGATTGGGGCACGTGGGGATGCGAGGGCAGCGGGGCACGTGGGGATGCGAGGGCAACGGGGCACGTGGGGATGCGAGGGCAGCGGGGCACGTGGGGATGCGAGGGCAGCGGGGCACGTGGGGATGCGAGGGCAGCGGGGCACGTGGGTCCCCCCCCCCCCCTCTCCCTCTTGCGTCACGGCGAAACCCCTTGTTCGGAGGAAGTCGAGAATTATTTCCGTAATTTGCTTGTAATTTCGTCGGCGTTGTCACTCACGCGCGTTTACTTCGCTCCGCTTGGCCGGTTGGCGCGGGGCGAGGGGGGGCGGGTGACGTCAGCTGCGTCTGGGAGAGGCGGGTCAATGTTGCTCTGCAGTACAGCTTGCAGGATGTGTATGATAAGGCGAGACGGTCTCATCTTCTGCTCTTTCTTCTTCTTTTATTTTATTTTTTTTTTTTAAGGTTTCACGCTTTTGATCTTTCGGTTTCGTTTTGGAGTGATGTTTTCTTGTGTGTGTTTTTTTTTTTTTTTTTTTTTTTTTTTGGGAGGTTTTGTTTCCTGGTTTGGTAAGTCTCGGTTTGATTCTTTCTCTCTTGCTCTTAATCTCTCTCTGTTAATCTTTCTCTCTCTCTCTCTCTCTCTCTCTCTCTCTCTCTCTCTCTCTCTCTCTCTCTCTCTCTCTCTCTCTCTCTCTCTCTCCCTCTCTCTCTCTCTCTCCCTCCCTCTCTCACACTTACACCCTACCTCCCTTCCTCCTCCCCTCTCTTTCCCTCCCTCCCTTCCTCCTCCCACCTCTTTCCCTCCCTCTCCCTCTCCCCCCCCCCCTCTCTCTCCCTCTCACCCTTCCTCTTTCACTCACGTTTTTTCCCCCCACATTTTCTTTGCGCCAAGAGAAGTGCTCGGCTTTCATTCCGTGTCTCGCTCTGTGTCCGCCGCAGCCCTCCGGCGTAGGTTAAACATTTAATTTACTATCACGCTAACTTACGTGGGACCGTGAGGAGGGGAAGAGAGGAAGGAGGAGGGAGGGGAGGGAGGGGAGAAGGTAAGGGGAAGGGGAGGGGAGGGGAAGGGATGGGGAGGTGGGGGAGGGAGGGGAAGAGAGGAAGGAGGAGGGAGGAGGGGAAGGAGGAGGGAGGGGAGAGGGGAGAAGAGAAGGTAAGGGGAGGGGAGGGAGGGGGAAGGGATGGGGAGGTAAGGAGAGGTGAAGTGAGGGGGGAGGGGAGGAAGGAGGGGAGAGTGTGAGGAGAGGAAGGAGGAGGGAGGGGAGAAGAGAAGGTAAGGGGAGGGGAGGGAGGGGAAGGGGAAGGTAAGGTGGGGTTGAGGGGAAGAGAGGAAGGAGGAGGGAGGGGTGGAACAGGCGAGGTGGGGAGAGAGGGGATAGCAGAGGTGAGGGGAAACAGGGAGAGGCACCGGCTAGTCAAGGTGAGGGGAGGGAGGGGTGGTAGCAGGGGAGGGGAAGGAGGGGGAGGTAGTAGGAGGTGAGGGGAGAAGGGGAGGGGTGGGGAGGTTGCGGAATTGATGGGAGAAAGGAGGGGGGACGCGAGACTGTTATTGTAAATGAGCTTCATTTGGAGAGAGACTGGGAGGAACGGGTAATACTTAGCAGGAAGAGAGGTTGGGAGAGGGAAGCGGGGAGGGAGGGAGGAGAGGAGAGGAGAGGAGAGAGCAGAGAGGAAGAAAAGGAGAAGTGTTTTCTTTTGCTTACTTTCTTTTGGTGGTTCGTTTGCGTTTTAGTCTTCCTTTCTATTGCTTCTTGTTCTTTCTTTCTATCACAGCGCCTTTTTTCCCTGACGCTCTTAGCAATCTCCTCTTCTCTCTGTCTCTCTCACTCGTCTTCTCTTCCTCTCTCTATCCCTTCCCCACTCTCTTTCCATCTCTCTCTCTCTCTCTCTCTCTCTCTCTCTCTCTCTCTCTCTCTCTCTCTCTCTCTCTCTCTCTCTCTCTCTCTCTCTCCTTCTCTCTTCTCCTTCTCCTTCTCCTTCTCCTTCTCCTTCTCCTTCTCCTCCTCCTCCTCCTCCTCCCTCCTCCTCCTCCTCCTCCTCCTCCTCCTCCTCCTCTCCCTCTAGATCCTTCTCCAGATCCCTCTCCCTGTCTCTCACCTTTCCATTTACTCAATCCCTCTCCCAATCTTTTTTTCTTCTTCTCACGCTCCATCGTCTCTCTCCTTCCTTCTCACTCTCCCCCTCCTTCTTCCCTCTCCCAGTTCCACTCCCACGCATTCCTTCCCTCCTCCCCTCTCCAGACACGTCCAGAACACGTCTACCTTTCCCTTCAAGCACAGGATCCTCGCGGCCCAATCTCGAGGGGGACCTTGACAGACGACCACGCACTCCACTGACTCAGCGCGAGGGAGGGCGAGGGCTGAGTGGCGCTCGGAGTGGGCTAAGGTGGAGGTAGACCTTTAGTGGAGGAGGAGGAGGAGGAGGTGGGGGTGGAGGGGGAGGAGGTGGGGATGGAGGGGGAGGAGGTGGGATGGAGGGGGAGGAGGTGGGATGGAGGGGGAGGAGGTGGGGGTGGAGGAGGAGGAGAAGGAGGAGCAGCAGGAAAAGGAGGAGGAGGAAGAAGAAGAAGAAGAAGAAGAAGAAGAAGAAGAAGAAGAAGAAGAAGAAGAAGAAGAAGAAGAAGAAGAAGAAGAAGAAGAAGAAGGGTAAGAGGAGGAGGAAGGGTAGGAGGAGAAGTAGAAGGAGGAGGGGGCTGAGGGGGAGGGAGTGGATGTCGAGGTCTAGGGGTTGGGAAGGGGGAGGGGGAGTGCCAGAAGAGGAGGGGAGAATGGGGGTCGAGAGTGGGTGGCGCGGGGAAGGTTGAGATCTCTTGTGTTTTGACGTTGTTCATGACGTAAATGGGGCTGTGCATGACGGGGCGTGGGTGGGTCTGTGGCGTGGCGTGGGGTGGGGTGTGGGCGTGGGTGTTGGTTGGGCGTGGGTGTTGGTTGGGGGTCGGGGGATGGGCGTGGGGGGTGGTTGGGGGTTGGGGAGGATGGGCGTGGGGGTTGGTTGGGGGTGCAGGGTGGGCGTGGGTGTTGGTTGGGGGTTGGGGGTGGGGGAGAAGGGGGAGGGAAGGGCACAGAGGCTTTACTAACCGTCTTTTGCGTTGCCGTTACGAGTCGTTTCCCGGAGTGCGTGTGAGTCGTTCCCGTCGCCTCGAAGTTCCAGTTAACGACAGGGACACATGGCAGACTCTTCAGACTCTTCGAAAGCGTCTAAGAAACAAACAAGAATCAATAAAAAAACAACAACAACACAGGGTCCGTCCGCCCACCCTCCTTGAGCGGCCGGTGAAGTAATGGGCAATTTAGAGGTAATCATAAACTGTTTTATGGTGTTCTTGTTTGGCGCGAGTTCTGCTGTCGACGTTTAGTACTAGAACTCCCAGATTGTTCAGAGGGAAATTTTCATCGGAGCGTCTAATGCAGGCTAATGGCGTGTATTAAATCTGCTTTCGAGAGTTTATTGAGCAACTTTTCCCCTTTCGTCTCTTTGTTTGCAGTCGGGTGTGTTTGTCTGTCTGTTTGTTTAATCGTCTTTACAATGCGTTTTGTGTCTTTTTCGTTTGTTTAATCGTCTTTATAATAGTTTTTTTTTTCGTTTGGACACGTCTTTGTATGTTTGGGTACGTGTGGTGATTTGCAGACTTGCAGGGCCTTTTGTGAGTAGTGTGTAGTCTTACTCGCAGGTCGTGTGCCTTTTTATGTTGTTATTAATATGTTGGTTTATGTGTGTTTTATCGCCGTTGTGTTCACTTTTCCCGTTTCTGTACAGTATTTATATTTTTCTATAGACGTTTTTTTTGTAAATTGATTATGTATGAATATATTTAATGGTTTGGTGGTTAATTTATATTTTTTCTCCTTTTCAGGTACGTGGGCGTCGACAACATGGAGGCAGCCTCGACAGCAGTAAAATCGTGTATGTAAAGTCTCGCTCGACAT
>NC_091587.1:2142662-2147662 GCF_042767895.1 Penaeus vannamei | reverse complement strand
GGCGGCGGGAAGAATATTATGTGACGGGAACTCTGGCGGCGTCTGCAGGTGTCACGGGAGGATGCGCGGGAGTGGGGGGTGGGGAGGGCGTTAGGAGGGGGAGTGTGAGAAAGTGTCACAAGGGTGGGTGTTGGAAGGGGGGGGTGGCACTGGGAGGGGGTATGGGGTGGGCGGGGGCGGAAGGAGGGGGTGGGAGGAAGGGGAGTGTGGCATGGGGGAAGGGTGAGAGTGTGTCACAAGGGTGTATGTTGAAAGGGAGATGGCACTGTAAGGGAGCATGTCGGAAGGGAGATGGTATCATGGAGGTAGTGTTATAAGGGTGTTATAGTGTTATAAGGGTGCTGAAAGGGTGTTTACCGCCATAAAAAAAAATGTTGAGGGTGCCATAAGGGTGTATGGTGGAAGGGCGGTGGTGTCGTCAGGGTGCGCGTGTCGTCAAGATTTGAGGGTGATGCTGGAGGCCCTAACAAGGGAGGGCGAAGAGGGATGGAGGCCGAGGTTAGGGTACGAGTGAAGAGTGACGGCGGGGGAGAGAGGGAGAGAGAGTGAGTGAGTGAGTGAGTGAGTGAGTGAGTGAGTGAGTGAGTGAGTGACAGAGAAGGAGAAAGAGAAAGAGAAAGAGAGAGAGACAGACAGATAGACAGAGAGAAAGAAAGAGAGAAATAAAAATCTCACCGCACGGAACGCCACATACCCCAAGACGCCGCCATCCTCCCAGGGGACGCCGAGGTGGAGGAAGAGTGAGGCGGAGGCGTGGCGAGGGTGACAGGGGCGGCGAGCGAGCCAGGGTGAGCGATCGTCGGGCGAGGGGCTCCCTCCCTGGCGGCCGTCGGGAGCTCAGGCTGCGGCGGTTTGCGTCAATTAGCGAGGGAGAGGGAGAGGGAGAGATGCTTATCTGACGGACGCTCGAAATTGCGTCGGGGATGTCGGGTCGGGGCGGGTCGGGTAGGAGCAGGTCGGGTTGGGTAGGAGCGGGTCGGGTTGGGTAGGAGCGGGTTTGGAGCGGGTTGGGTAGGAGCAGGTCGGTTTGGGTCGGGTTGGGTAGGGGCAGGTTGGGTCTAGTTGGGTAGGGTCAGTTCAGGTCGGGTTGGGTAGGAGCGGGTTTGAAGAGGGTTTGGTAGGAGCAGGTCGGTTTGGGTCGGGTTGGGTAGGGGCAGGTTGGGTCTAGTTGGGTAGGGTCAGTTCAGGTCGGGTTGGGTAGGAGCGGGTTTGAAGAGGGTTTGGTAGGAGCAGGTCGGTTTGGGTCGGGTTGGGTAGGGGCAGGTTGGGTCTAGTTGGGTAGGGTCAGTTCAGGTCGGGTTGGGTAGGAGCGGGTTTGAAGAGGGTTTGGTAGGAGCAGGTCGGTTTGGGTCGGGTTGGGTAGGGGCAGGTTGGGTCTAGTTGGGTAGGGTCAGTTCAGGTCGGGTTGGGTAGGAGCGGGTTTGAAGAGGGTTTGGTAGGAGCAGGTCGGTTTGGGTCGGGTTGGGTAGGGGCAGGTTGGGTCTAGTTGGGTAGGGTCAGTTCAGGTCGAGTTGGGTAGGAGCGGGTTTGAAGAGGGTTTCGTAGGACCAGGTCGGCTTGGGTCGGGTTGGGTAGGGGCAGGTTGGGTCTAGTTGGGTAGGGTCAGTTCAGGTCGGGTTGGGTAGGAGCGGGTTTGAAGAGGGTTTGGTAGGAGCAGGTTTGGTAGGAGCAGGTCGGGTCGGGTCTAGTTGGGTAGGGTCAGTTCAGGTCGGGTTGGAGCAGGTCGGTTTGGGTAGGGGCAAGTTGAGGCAGGTCGGGTTGGGTAGGGGCAGGTTGGGTAGGGGCAGGTTGGGTCTAGTTGGGTAGGGTCAGTTCAGGTCGGGTTGGAGCGGGTCGGTTTGGGTAGGGGCAAGTTGAGGCAGGTCGGGTCGGGTCTAGTTGGGTAGGGGCAGTTCAGGTCGGGTTGGAGCGGGACGGGTAGGGGCAAGTTAAGGCAGGTCGGGTCGAGGAGGGGGGGTGGGCGGATCGGGGATAGGCCTGAGGAGGGAAAGATTCGGGAGAGAAAGACGCGGTGTCGGGAGAGACTTGGCGGGGAAGCAGGACACCGAAAGGACAGGTGAGGATAGATAGCCAAAGAAGGGCCGACGGGGGAGGATAGAAGAGAATGGATAGTGGACGGTACACAAGGACGGATCGGGAAGGAAGGATAAGAATTACAAGACAGGAACGTAATATATTCAAAATGATGAGCAGGAAAGGATAGCCAGAGAAGGATAGGAAATAAAGGCTGGGCGAAGAGGAATAAACAAGGAAGAGTAGACAAGGGGATAGACAAGTAAATGCATATAGGGAAAGGTAGCTGAAAAAAGACAGACAAGGAAGGAAAGACAAGAAACAAAAACAAACAAACAAAAGCCAAACAGGAAAGGTAGACGAGGAAAGACAAAGGAAGGAAAGACAGAAAAAAAAACGAAGCAGGAAAGGAAGACGAGGAAAGACAGACAGGGAAGGAAAGACAAAAAACAAAAATACAAACAAACAACCAAACAAAAAAAGCGAAGCAGGAAAGGAAGACGAGGAAAGACTGACAGGGAAGGAAAGACAAAAAACAACAACAACAACAAAGCGAAGCAGGAAAGACAGACGAGGAAAGACAGAAAAAAAACAAGCAAGAAAGACAGACGAGGAAAGCCAGCCAGGGAAGAAAAGACAAAAAAAACAAAAAAACAAAAAAAAACAAAGCAAAAAAAAAAACAAGCAGGAAAGACAGACGAGGAAAGCCAGCCAGGGAAGGCCAAGCGGCGAAGGACGCGCCGGGAAGGCCCTCGGCGGGGGGCGAGCGCGGAGGGCGCAGGTGCAGCGGGTAGGAGGCCGGGCGGCGGGATGGGCGGCGGGGGCGTGGTGTGGGGGAGCGGGGGGTGGTGATCCCGAGCCCCAAACCGCCAATTAAACCCGCTCCTTCTGTTTCTCGTTGAGGTTCGCCCGGAGCTCGCGTTTGCAACAGCCCCGAGCACTTTGGGGTTGCAACATCCGTTCGGTTGCCGGGAGGGGGCGGAGGGCCGATGGGGGAAGGGGGTGGTGAGGGTAGGTAGGAGGGGGGTGGGCGGTGAGGGAAGGTAGGAGCGGGGAGGGCGGAGAGGGTAGGTAGGAGGGTGGGGGGTGTAGAGGGAAGGTAGGAGCGGGGTGGGCGAGAGGGAAGGAGGGAGGGGGGAGGCGGGAAAGGGGGGGTGAGAGGGTAGGTAACCGGAGTGGGAAGGTAGGAGGGGATGGGGTGGAGAGGGAAGGTAGGAGGGGGGTAGGAGGAGAGGGAAGGCGGGAGGGGGGAGGAAGACGGGGCAGGATATGCGATTGAAATCTGGTGCTTCCTATCCCTCCTTTTCTTCCTCCTCCATCTCCTCCTTTGTCTTATTTGCCTTTTCGTCATTTCTCCTGTTCCTCTCTCCTCCTCACGGGCTTCCTTTTCTTCTTCTTCGTCTCTATCTTCATCTTCATTAATCATATCACCTGTCCCCTATGCTCCCCGATTCCTTCTCTTCATCTCCATCTCCTTCTTCCTCTTCTTTTTCTTCTTCTTCTTCTTCCTCTTCTTTTTTTTTTTTTTTCTTCTTCTTCTCCTTCTCTTTCCTCTCCTTTTCTTCATCCTCTTCGTTTTCTTCTTCTTCTTCTCCTTCTTTTTATCAGGTTTCTGTCTTAGCTCCCTTGTCGCTATTAATGTTTGTTGTCTCTTTGGAACTGTCACTGCTCTTGCTCTCATCTCGTAAATATTAGTTTTACATTGTGAGACTTCGTGTTTATTCGGAAATGTGTTTTGTAGTCAAGTATATTTAGATTTTATTGTATACATATGTTTATATATTTTTTATTCATTTATTTACTTATTTAAATATGTATATATTTTTTTCTTTTTTTACTTTTTTTTTTACACGGTGTTTGGAATGTTCTTTTTTTCATTGCTTTCTTGTGTTTTTCGTTCGGTATTGTCTGTCTGTTAGATGTCTGAAGTCAGGATTATTATGTCTTCATTGACCGAGAATCAGAGAGTAACAAGCAAGCAGAGAAAGGAAATTTTTTCTCGAAAGAGGAAGAAGAAGAAGCGGCTGATAATGAATTTGCGGAGAGTAAATGGCAAGGTATGATAGGAGGCGAGAGCAGGACGACTATCAAGCAGAGAAAGGATTTTTTTTTCTCGAAAAAGGGAATCAGAAGCAGTTGATAATGAATTTGCGGAGAGTAAATGGCAAGGTATGATAGGAGGCGAGAGCAGGACGACTATCAAGCAGAGAAAGGATTTTTTTTTCTCGAAAAAGGGAATCAGAAGCAGTTGATAATGAATTTGCGGAGAGTAAATGGCAAGGTATGATAGGAGGCGAGAGCAGGAGGGAGACGGAGGCCGGCGGGACAGTCAGCGGGTCGCTTGGGAGGAAATAAGGCTGATTTCCGAGGCGGCTGTGGGGGCCTTGGTCGGTTTTTTTTTTCTCTTGGTTTATTTGTGTTTTTTTGCGCTTTTTGTCTCTGTTTCTTTTTCTTCCTCTTTCTCATTTTCTTTCTTTCTTTCTCTTACTCTGTCTCTGTCTCTCTCTCTCTCTCTCTCTCTCTCTCTCTCTCTCTCTCTCTCTCTCTCTCTCTCTCTCTCTCTCTCTCTCTCTCTCTCTCTCTCTCTCTCTCTCTCTCTCTCTCTCTCTCTCTCTCTCTCTCTCTCTCTCACACACACACACACACACACACACACACGCACACACACACACACATACACACACACACTCATCCATTCAGTTTTTGTCCATCCACCCCATTAGCTCACTCCGTTCCTCCGTCCCTTATCTCCCCTTAGCAGCAGTCTGAAGAGGCTTAAGGGAAATGGATGCTGCTCTATATACCATACTTATTTTTTTTTTCTATTTACTCTTTCTCCGTTACTCTCGTGTGTACCGGTTATCTGCGTATGTGCGTATTTTGTGTGTGTGTGTTTGTGTTTGGTTTCTGCTGTTTTGCAGTTGGAAAGTCTTGTGTATGTTTTTGTGTTTGTTTTTGTTGTTTTGCAATAGGAAGGCAAGTGTTGA
>NC_091587.1:2110162-2137662 GCF_042767895.1 Penaeus vannamei | reverse complement strand
GAGGTCGGCGTAAGGGGAGGGATCGGGAAGGGGGCGGGGGCGTCGGGGAGGAGGGGGAAGGGGCGGGGGCGTCGGGGGGGGAGGACGGGGAGGGGGCGGCGGTGGGGAGGAGGAGGGGGTTCTTTGCTAGGAATGATGTGGGGGGGGGTATGTTCTCTTGTTGGAAGGAGTGTGGGAGTTTTGGAGATGGTTTTTCTTTATTTATTTCTCTCTCTTCCTTTGTCTGTTTCTCTCTCTTTCTTTGTCTGTTTCTCTCTCTCTCTCTCTCTCTCTCTCTCTCTCCTCCCTCCCTCCCTCCCTCCTTCCCTCCCTCATTGACCCCGTACCCCAGAATATCCCTCTCCCACGCCCACATGGCACTTTGGCGTTTAATTATTTTCGTGTCAGGTGCGGCACACCTCCTCCACCTCCTCCTCCTCTTCCTCGTACACCACCACCTCCTCCATCTCCTCCTCCTCTTCCCCTTTTCCCTCTTCCTCCTCCATCCCCCTCCCCTTCTTCCACATCCCCCTTTTCCTCCACCTCCTCCTCCCTCCCCTCCCCCTCTTCCACATCCTCCACCTCCCCCTCTTCCACATCTTCCTCCTCCTCCTCCACCCCTTCCCCCTCCCCCTCTTCCACATCCTCCTCCTCCTCCTCCTCCTCCTCCACCCCCTTCCCCCTCTCCTCCTCCTCCCCCTCTCCCTCTTCCACATCCCTCCTCCTCCTCCTCCTCCTCCTCCTCTTCCTCCCCCTCTTCCACATCCTCCCTCCTCCTCCCTTCCCTCCCCCTCTTCCCCCTTCCCCCTCTTCCACATCCTCCTCCTCCTCCTCCCTCCTCCTCCCCCTCCCCCTCTCCTCTTCCTCCTCCTCCTCCACCTCCCCCTCTTCCACATCCTCCCTCCCCTCCCTCCTCCTCTTCCCCTTTTCCCTCTTCCTCCTCCCTCCTCCTCCATTCCCCCTCCCCCTCTTCCACATCCTCCCCCTCCTCCTCCCTCCTCCTCCCCCTTCCACATCCTCCACTCCTCCTCCCCCTCCCCCTCCTCCCTCCACCCCTTCCCCCTCCCTCCTCCCCTTCCCTCCTCTCCCCCCTCCTCCCTCCTCCTCCTCCACCTCCCCCTCTTCCACATCCTCCCTCCCCCTCCCCTTCTTCCACATCCTCCCCTCCTCCTCCTCCCCCTCTTCCACATCCTCCCTCCTCCTCCTCCTCCTCCACATCCCCCTCCTCCCCTCTTCCTCCCCCCTTCCCCTCCCCTCTTCCTCCTCCCTTCCCCTCCTCCTCCTCCTCCTCCTCTCCTTCCCCTCCCCTCCCCCCCGATCCGCTCATTATTCGGGCGTGCCGTTACGAGGGAGGAGCTCCTTGAAGCCACTCGCCCGCCCCTCCCAAACCGCCCTCGAGGCTCTGCTCCACCGAATTATTTGTTGACTTTTTAATTCTTATTTGTTAGGTTTTTTTTTTTTTTTTTTGGGTGGGGGGAGGGAGAGGGGGAAGGGGGGAGGGGGATAGGGAAGGGGAGAGGGAGGGGGGGAGAGGGAAGGGGAGGGGGGATAGGGAGGGGGAGGGGGAGGGGGAGAGGGAGAGGAAGAGGGAGGGGGAGAAGGACAGGGAGAGGGACAGGGAGGGAGGGAGGGAGGGGAATAGGGAGAACGAGAGGGCGAGAGAGAGAGAGAGAGAGAGAGAGATTTTTAAATTTATGTATGTGCAGTGTTTTCTTGTAGTGAAGAGGCGTGTCCCCTTTAATTCGGGTAAGTAAGAGGGATGGCACTGGAAGAGGTTTCAAGATCTGGATATGTCGGATTTGTTTTCTCTCTCTCTCTCTCTCTCTCTCTCTCTCTCTCTCTCTCTCTCTCTCTCTCTCTCTCTCTCTCTCTCTCTCTCTCTCTCTCTCTCTCTCTCTCTCTCTCTCTCTATTTCCCCTACCCCTCTTTCTCTTCTCTTCTCTGATTTCCTTTCCTTTCCCTTCTCCTCCTCCCCTCCCATCTCGTCTCCCCTCTCCTCCTCTCCTCTCCTTCCGTTTTATCTCGTCTCCTCTCCTCTCTCCTCTCTTTCCATCTCGTCTCTCCTCTCTCCTCCTCTCTTCCCATCTCGTCTCTCCTCTCTTTCCTCCTCTCTTCCCATCTCGTCTCTCCTCTCTCCTCTCTTCCCATCTCGTCTCCTCTCTCCATTATTAATCAAGTGTAATGTCATCATATTTTTTTTTGCGCGTTAATTCAAGTTTCCGCCTTAGAACGCAAATATTTACGCGGCGGGAGTCGAGCCGAGAGAGCCCTCGCATTTTTAGTATTTACTTCGGGGTTGTAAGCACCGACAAAACACTCGAGAAGACTCATGCATGTAGAATGCGCCCGGGTGCAGCTCTTTTGTTCTGCGCCATTTTAGGATTTTGATGAAATGTAAGCCGTTGGGATGAAAGCGAGTGGATCCCCCGTTTTCTATGCGGTCTCCGTGTCGAATTGGGTGAAGAAGGGAAGGGGGGGGACTTTTTTTTTTAAAGGTGATTAAGCTGATCTTGTTACTGTTACGGGTGTTGGTCGGGTTGGTTTGATTTTGTTGTTGTTGCTGGTGTGACTGTTTTTGTTATTGGCGTCGTCGTCATCATCATCGTTCTTGTATAAGGAGAGGGAGAGAGAGAGAGAGAGAGAGAGAGAGAGAGAGAGAGAGAGAGAGAGAGAGAGAGAGAGAGAGAGAGAGAGAGAGAGAGAGAGAGAGAGAGAGAGAGAGAGAGAGAGAGAGAGAGAGAGAGAGAGAGAGAGAGAGAGAGAGAGAGAGAGAGAGAGACATCTACACAATTCTGAAATAAGGACAGGTAAATGGGTTACAGAAAGGAGAGGAGTGAGGAAAGAGGCTTAGAAAAAGGAGAGTAAAGAAAGAAAGAAAGAAAGAATAGAAATGAAGAATAAGAATAAAGTTAAGAGAAACGGTGAGAAAACGGAAACCAACGAAAGAAGGAACATTTAAAAGAAGAGTAATCAGGAAAGAAATAATAGGAATAAGGAGAAGGGAAACAAACCGAATACCGAGGGAAATAAAGAGGAACATAGGGAAGAAGACAGAAAGTAGAACCAAAGAAAAGAAGGAATAAAGTAGAACCAAAAGAAAAATGAATAAAGTAGAATGAAAAGGAGAGTAAAGTAAAACAAAAAAGAAAAAAATGAATAAAATAGAATAAAATAGGAATTAAGTAGAACCAAAAAAAATAAAGCAGAATAAAAAAAGGGAATAAAGTAGAACCAAAAGAAAAAAAACGAATAAAGTAGAACCAAAGGAAAGAAGGAATAAAGTAGAACCAAAAGAAAAAAAATAATAAAGTAGAATAAAAAGGAGAGTAAAGTAAAACCATAAAGAAAAAAAATGAATAAAGTAGAATAAAAAAAGGGAATAAAGTAGAACCAAAAAAATTAAAGTAGAATAAAAAAAAGGGAATAAAGTAGAACCAAAAGAAAAAAAATGAATAAAGTAGAACCAAAGGAAAGAAGGAATAAAGTAGAACCAAAAGAAAAAATTAATATAGTAGAATAAAAAAGGGAATATAGTAGAACCAAAAAAAAAGGGAATAAAGTAGAACCAAAAGGAGAGATAGAAATAAAAATCGCAATAATTTGGCCAAGGCGAAGCAGAGGCGAAGTCCAGCAGCGGAAGAGGACGGGAAGGCGAGGCGGCAGTAGAAGAAAAAAGGAACATAGGAAAGAACTAATAAAGTAGAACCAAAGGGAAAAAAAGGAATACAGTAGAACCAAATGGGAAAAACTAAAGTAAGAGCAATGGGGAAAAGGGGAATAAAGTATAACCAAAGGGGAAAAAAAGGAGTAAAGTAGACCCAAAAGGAAAGAAAAAATAGAAATAGCAAAGTAGAGGCGAAGGCGAAGCAGAGGCGAAGTCCAGCAGCGGAAGAAGAGGACGGGAAGGCGAGGCGAAGCAGTAGAAGAAGAAGAAGAAGAAGAATGGGCGGTCTGCTAATCAACAAATGGGGAAGAGGGGGAGGGAAGGGAGAGAAAGGGGGAGGGGAAGGGGGACTCGGCCATGGGGAAGAGGGGGGAGGGAGGACTCGGCCGTGGGGAAGAGGGGGGAGGGAGGACTCGGCCATGGGGAAGAGGGGAGGGGAGGGGGAGGGGGGACTCGGCCATGGGGAAGAGGGGGGGAGAGGAGGGGGAGGGGGACTCGGCCATGGGGAAGAGGGGGAGGGGAGGGGAGGGGGGAGGGGGGACTCGGCCAAAATGTCGGATCTACCGCGCGCCCAAGCCAAACATTCCACTTCCCTTGATTAATTTACCTCCGCGGGAAATAAAAAGGGAGGGGCGTGAGGGTTTTTTTTTTTTTTTTTTTTTTTTTTTTAATCTGATGCGCTTCTCGTTTCGCTGTCTGTCTGTCTGCCTGTTTGTCTTTTTTTTTTATTCTCTCTTTCTCTGTTTCCTTTTCGCTCGCTCGCTCGTTTTCCTTCTCTCCCTTCTTTCTCCTTCTCTGCCCCCTTCATCCTCTTTCCTCTTCCTCTTTCTCTTTCTCTTTCTCTTCTTCCACCTAAACACACCATCTCCCTTCTCCAAACCCCCGACTCCCCCCTCCACCCCCTCACTCCCCACCCCCGCCCCCCTACCTCCACCGCCGCCTTGTCTTGCTAGAAAGTAAACAACCTCTTGAGACATCGACCCCCTGACGGTCGTTTCTTCCCCGGCTGTCATGGGGTTTTCGAGATGTTCTTTGGGGGCTTTTAACTCGCATCAGCTGGGGGACGGGGTGGGGGGAGGGGGTGGGGGAATGGGGGAGGTTAGGGGAGGATGGGGGGTAAGAGGAGGGAGTTAGGGGGGGGGAGATGGAGGCATAAGCTGGGGAACGGGGTGGGGGGAGGGGGTGGGGGAGGTTTGGGGAGGGTGGGGGTAAGAGGAAGGAGTTAGATGGGGGTAGATGGAGGCATCAGCTGGGGGAGGGAGTGGGGGGGTAAGAGGAGGGAGTTAGGGGGGAGATGGAGGCATAAGCTGGGGAACGGGGTGGGGGGAGGGGGAAGGTAAGGGGAGGGTGTTAGGGGGTGAGATGGAGGCATCAGCTGGGAACGGGGTGGGGGAGGGGGAGAGGTTAGGGGGAGGGAGTTAGGGGGTAGATGGAGGCAGGGATGGGAGCGAAGGGGAATAGGAAAGGGAGAAGGGTGGAGTGGATGGTTAGAGTGGAGTGGAGGGGGTGGAGATGGAGGCAGGGACAGGACGAAGGGGAATAGGAAGCAGGGAGAAGAAGGTGGGAGGGGGATAGGGACGGCATGGGTTGGAGGTGTGTGCAAGGACGGAACGAGGCGGAATAGGAAGGTGGGACGGTGATAGGGAGGGCAGGGGAGGGGGGATGGAGGCAGGGAGGGGACGAAGGGGGGAAGGGCGGGTAGTGGCTCGTTCTTATTTTAGTTTGTATCAAGTTCATGGGATTTTTGCAAATTTCGTTTTCGTTTTTTTGTGCTTGCTCTCATTTTTATGTTATTTGATTTTCCGTTTTTTCTGTTTGTTTGTTTGTTCTGTGCGTGTGTTTTGTTGATGAAATGTGCTTGTTATTCATATCTGAATAGTTTCTTGTTCTCAGACGTTCTTGAATATATTTATATGCGAGTTCACATATTTATTTTTATTTATGTCTTCTTAACTTTTTTTTTCTTGGGGGGGGGGTGAAGTTCAGGAGGGGGCACGCTGAGCCCTTGTAATGCTGACAGTCATAGAGTTGTTATATGTTGCTTGTGGTTTTTGTGTCTCCTCCTTCTTCTTCTGTTCCTCCTCCTTCTCTCCCTCCTCCTCCTTCGTCTCCTTCTTCTTCTCCTCCTATTCTTCTTCTTCCTCCTCCTCCTCCTCCTGCCTCGCGTGTTTTCCTCTTCCTCTTCTTCCTCTGTGCTCTTCTTGTACCATTTGCTTTATTTTATTGTTGAGGCAGGGCAGGAAGTTGGTGAAAGTGGATAGGAGGATGAAAAAAAAGAAATGAGGGAGGGAATAGACATGAGAGGGAGAGGAGAGGAGAGGAGAGGAGAGGAGAGGAGAGGAGAGGAGAGGAGAGGAGAGGAGAGGAGAGGAGAGGAGAGGAGAGGAGAGGAGAGGAGAGGAGAGGAGAGGAGAGGAGAGGAGAGGAGAAAAGAGACATTGGGAGAGAGAGAAAAGAAAGTAAAAAAAAAAAACAAAAAAAAAAAACAGATAAGAGAAAAAAACAAAGATGAAGAACGAAGAAAGACAGTGGAAGAGAGAGAAAAAAAAGTGAAAGAGAGACAGATAAGAAAGAAAGCAAAGATGGAATAGAGAAGTGAACGGAAAGAAAAAGAAAAAAAAAAAACATATATATGAAGATAGAAAAAGAAAGCGGAAAAAAGTGGAAGGTCGTCCGCTCCGCCGCCCAAGGTCAGATAATCGATGGCTATTTGCGTAAAAATCGCATAACGTAAAGGGAAATATTCTTGGCTTGGGGTGTATTGAGTTTTTTTTTTTTTATTACTTCAATTTTATGAAATATTCTTGGCTTGGGGTGTATTGAGTTTTTTTTTTTTACTTCAATTTTATGGGCAAATCCATATATCAATGCGAGGGTAATAACCGCCCGGGGCTCGGCAACGCGGGCGGCGGAAAATTCGAGAAGCATAGTTCGATTTTTATAGATATTTATTTATATTTATATATATTTATATATATATTTTTTTTTTTTTTTTTTTCTTTTTTTTCACATTATGTTTTTTTTTGTGTGATTTATCGACCTACCGTTCGCGTTTTATTGTTTTGTTTTGGTTATTCCTTTCTTTCTCTCTCTCTCTCTCTCTCTCTCTCTCTCTCTCTCTCTCTCTCTCTCTCTCTCTCTCTCTCTCTCTCTCTCTTTTTGCAAGCTTTTCCTTCATACCTTTTCATCTGTTTATATCTCTATCTCTATTCCTCTATGGATCTATGTCTCCATGAAGCTTTGGTCCTATATGTGCTTATATATATATATATATATATATATATATATATATATATATATATATATATATATATATATATGTATGTATGTATGTATGTGCGCGCTCACGTACATGTGCATATGTATGTGCTTGTGCGTGTGTATGTGGGTGTGTTTTGTTTTCTTTGGTGAGTGCTTAATTTTTTTTTTTTGTGCCATGAGTTCATAGAGTACTGATATGAATTATCAGCGAAGGATTATGTCGTCCTGGTTAGACTAAGTTCAGTCGTGAAGTTTCATGGAACATTGTCTTTATTTGCTGTATATTAAAGTGCCGTGCCCAGTGCCGCTTCAAGTTGCGAGATTGGCACTCTGGAGCCACTTCATGAGTTCTGTTTATTAATGTCATGTAGAGGTGTCAAGGGATGTCACAGAATTGATGCCTTACGGTACAGTGAGTCAGCATGCCATGGACTGACAGCGTGAGAGGTGGGTGATGCTGGGGAAGAAAGTTTCAGTTTTCTTTTTTCTTCTTCTTCTTCTTCTTCTTCTGAGTGTCTTTGTTTTTTTCTTTGCGTGAGCTATAACGGCTCTTCCTTCCTTTGTCATTCTTCGTCGTTGAGCTTCTTACAATATCAGTCTTTCTCTTTTGTCTTTCATTCCGCTTTAAGGGTCTTTTACTTTGTTATTTTGCGGGTTATTTATTTATTTATTTTTTTTGCTTCAGTCTCTCTGTCTGTCTGTCTGTTTGTTTGCTTGTTTGTCTGTCGCTCTCTTTTCTCTCTTTTCTCTCTCTCTTCTCTCTCTCTTCTCTCTTCTCTCGGTCTCGGTCTCGGTCTCGTTCTCGTTCTCTCGCTCTCTCTCTGTCTCTCTCTCTCGCTCTCTCTCTCGGTCTCGGTCTCGGTCTCGGTCTCTCGCTCTCTCTCTCTCTCTCTCTCTCTCGCTCTCGCTCTCTCTCTCTCCCTCTCCTCTCTCTCTCTCTCTCTCTCTCTCTCTCTCTCTCTCTCTCTCTCTCTCTCTCTCTCTCTCTCTCTCTCTCTCTCTCTCTCTCTCTCTCTCTCTCTCTCTCTCTCTCTCTCTCTCCTCTCTCTTTCTCTCTCTCTCTCTCTCTCTCTTCTCTTCTTCTCTCTCTCTCCTTCCTTTTCATCCCCCCCGCCTTTCTTGCATCCTTTCCTGCTGTTTTCTTGCAGGATCTCGAGGGCCCTTGCAAGACGTGGCTGCGATGCTGTGTCAACAACTTTTTACATTTTTCATTGAGGCTTTGTTCTCGGAAGGTGAAACGGGGGGGGGGGGGGGGTAGAGAGCAGCGGCCGTGGGGGTGGGGTGGGGGACCAGCGGCCGAGGGGGTGGGGTGGGGGGCCAGCGGCCAAGGGTAAGAGGGGGTAATTGGGAAGGGGGGTAAGGCTGCGTGGGAATTGGGGATTGGAAAGTAAAGGTGGGGGAAGTGGGGAGGAAAGGGGGTTGAGAGCGGGAGAAAAGTGTTGGGGAACGGGGGAAGGGGTTGAGAATTGGGGGGAAGTGTTGGGGGAACGGGGGAGGAGGTTGAAAGCGGGAGATAATTGTTGGGGAACGAGGGAAAGATTAAGGGAACGGGGTATTGGGGAGTTGCAGGTAAGATTGGGGAACGGGGGGGGAGGGTTGGGATGGGGAGGTGGGGTTGGGGAACAGGATAAAAGAAGATTGGGGAATGGGGGAGAGGGTTGGGGATGTAGGGAAGGTGGAAAGAAGGAGGAGAGAATTGAGGGAGGTTGGGGAAGTCGGAAAGAAAAAGGGGAGGACGTGAGAAGGTGGTAAGTGGGAAAGGGTTAGGGCAGGGTAAGACGGCGAAGGGAAGTGGCAGGGGTGACTTGCGTTGGGGTACGGCGCGGGGTGAATGAAGGGGAGGGAAGGGCTTTATCCTAAGCACACCCCTTCCCCTCATGTCCGTTCACACATTGCTGGGATTCGCCGCGTTTTCGTTAAGTAACTCGATCTATTTTGACTTTCTTTACGTTGCTTTCGGGTCATTCGTCGCTTGGTTTCGCTAACTCGATTTGTTTTGGTTTTCTTCGTGTTGCTTTCGTGTCATTCGTCGCTTTGTTTTGGTTTTCTGCGTGTTGCTTTCGTGTCATTCGTCGCTTGGTGTCGTTGACTCGATTTGTTTTGGTTTTCTTCGTGTTGCTTTCGTGTCATTCGTCGCTTTGTTTTGGTTTTCTGCGTGTTGCTTTCGTGTCATTCGTCGCTTGGTGTCGTTGACTCGATTTGTTTTGGTTTTCTTCGTGTTGCTTTCGTGTCATTCGTCGCTTTGTTTTGGTTTTCTTCGTGTTGCTTTCGTGTCATTCGTCGCTTGGTGTCGTTGACTCGATTTGTTTTGGTTTTCTTCGTGTTGCTTTCGTGTCATTCGTCGCTTTGTTTTGGTTTTCTTCATGTCGCTTTCGTGTCATTCGTCGCTTTGTTTTGGTTTTCTTCGTGTTGCTTTCGTGTCATTCGTCGCTTGGTGTCGTTGACTCGATTTGTTTTGGTTTTCTTCGTGTTGCTTTCGTGTCATTCGTCGCTTTGTTTTGGTTTTCTTCGTGTTGCTTTCGTGTCATTCGTCGCTTTGTTTTGGTTTTCTTCGTGTTGCTTTCGTGTCATTCGTCGCTTGGTTTCGCTAACTCGATTTGTTTTGACTTTCTTCGTGTTGCTTTCGTGTCATTCGTCGCTTTGTTTTGGTTTTCTTCATGTCGCTTTCGTGTCATTCGTCGCTTGTATTTTGTTATTGCGGTTACAGTCAGGAAGGGCATCCGGCCTGCACTTGTTGGTAATCCATGCGTGCTCTCGGCTCCCTCACCTCCCGACGCCGAGTACGTAACAAGAAAAAGATTACAATTTTTGTGTGTACATATTTGGCGGGGAACACTGCGCTCCGTCAGGGTGAATTAGCAACGATATTTCTCTCGCCTCAAGATGGAGCTCGAGGGCGGGGGAGAAGGAAGCTTTAGGGTCCTTTTTTCCCCTTTTTCTGTCGAGGGATTATCGGATTGTTTTTGTCGTCGGTCTGTTCGGATTCGTAGGCGTTGCTCGTGTGTCTGTCTCTTTTTTATTTGGAATGGGGATTTTCCTTGATTTTATATTTAGGGCTTGTCTCAGCTTCTCTCCTGTCTGTCTTGTCTGTTTGTCTCCTTTCCTTTCTCCCTCGCTCGCTCCCTAACTCTCCTTCCCTCCTTCTTTCCTTCTCTCCTCTCCCTCCCTTTCTTCCTCCCTCCCTTCCATCCATCCTCCCTCCCTCCCACCGTCCCTCCCTCTCCCAGTCAAATCTGTCTACCCATCTATCTGTCTATCTGCCTTTCTTGCCTTGCCTGCCTGCCTATCCATCTATATCTCTATCTATATGTATATGAGGTTTCTCCCACTGTTTTGATCCCCGTCCCTGCATTGGCCATGATTTGGGTCGTGTATAATCAGGCGTAATTTTTTTTTTGTTGTTTTCGACTCTCTTACTCTCGCCCTGTGGTTTAGATTATCGCTTTGTTTTGGTCGCCGCCAGTGCGCGCTACAAGCATGGTACCATAAAGGCTTACCGACATTATACAAAGCATACAGTGGCGGATGAGGCAAGAGCGGGGGCGGGGTGGGGGGAGCGGGGTGGGGGAGCGGGGGTGGGGGTGGGGTTGGGGTTGGGGTTGGGGGTTGGGTGGGGGATATGGAGCGTGCACTCGGAGATGATGCAACAGGATGAGGGAGGGGGCGGGGCGGTGGAAGGGGTATGGAGTATATACTCATAGATGATGCAAAAGGGGAAGGGGGGGCGGTGGATGGAAAAGGAGGGGGGGCGGCGGTGGAAGGGTATAGAGCGTACACTCATAGCTGAAGCAAAAGCGGGGGGGGGGGGAGCGGTGGAGGGGGTACAAAGCATACACTCACAGATGAAGCAAGGGGGGGGGGTGGAAAGGGAAAGGGTGAAAGAACACCATAACCCAACGTGCTATGGTGTTATGGTGCCACAGCGTGCACTGTAGTTGTGATGGTGCGTTTGTTTTGCTCTTAATGGTTGTGATATGGTTTGGCTGAGTCGCAATTGCGGTGCTTTTATGATTTTCGATGTGATGGTATTGGTATCATGGTGTTTAGTAGTGGTTGTGCGTGGTGATGATGGGATGGTGATGATTGTGGCGATGTGGTGGCGGTTCTAAGATGTTTGCCGGGGTTTCAGCCGGCGGGGAAGAGCGGCTGAGGGTGAGGGCCAGTGTGCCAGAGTGCCAGAGTGCCAGAGTGCCAGTAACCCTAGTATTTATTCAAGCTAGAGCCGACCCACGCCATGAGCCCGAGGTCTCGACGGCGTGTATCGCTCTACTTTATTGTATTTTCTTTGTATAAGGTAGACCTCGGGTGGAGGGTGACGGTGGGGGGAGGGGGGTGATGGTGGGGGGTGACGGTAGGGGGAGGGGAGCAGGGGAGAGGGAAAGAAGGGGGAGGGAGGAAAGCGCAGTCGAGGGGAGAGAGAGAGAGAGAGAGAGAGAGAGAGAGAGAGAGAGAGAGAGAGAGAGAGAGAGGAGAGGAGAGGAGAGGAGAGGAGAGGAGAGGAAAATGGGAAATTTGTGTGTTAATGATGGTGAGGATAATGACTGCCATGCGAGTATGAATACGAATGAAAAGGTAAAGGGAGGATGATGACAGTGATCATGACAGAAGTAATACCTATAACGATGATAAAGATGGCAGCAATACAGAGAGTGATATTGATAATGAGAAACATAGACAATGATAGTGATGATAGTAAGAATATAGATTACAAGGAAAGCGTCGATGGAGACAGTAATAACAACAATAACATCTACGCTAATGACCTTAGATGTTGACGCGGCAGAAAAAAATGTTCAATAAATAAATAGCGAGTCCCGAGGAGCGAGAAGGAAAGGCGAGAGTCGGCGAGCGAAGGGACGCGGCGTGTTGACGTGGCCGACATCGTGGATCACTGCTTGCTTACTACTGCTGCGCTGGGAAGATGACCTTACCAGCCCGCCCACCGCCCTCTCCCCCTGGGGTCTACTCCTGGGATCTCCCCTCTTCCCTCTCCTCCTCATCGTGGTCCACTTTTCCTTCCCCCCTCCCCCCTGGTTCCCTTTCCTACCCCCCCCCATGGGCTATCCCCTCTTCCCTCTCCTCTTGGCCCCTTTTCCTTCCCCTCCTGGTTCCCTTTCCTACCCCCTGGCCACCTCTTCCTCCTCCTCCTGGTTTCCTTTCCCTTCCCCCTGGGTTCCTGGGTCCCTCTCCCTCGCCCTGGTCCCCTCTCTTTCCTACTGGCTCCCTCTCCCTCCCCTGGTCCGCTCTCCCTCTCCCTGGCCCCCTCCTACCCTTCGTGAGTCCTCGCCCTCCTTCCCCCTGGCTCCTGGTCCTCCCTCCCAGGCTCCTTTCCCCTCCCTGACTCCCTCCCCTCCCTCACTTTCACTCCCTTCTCCTTTCTTTCACCTGCCCACACACCCGCCTGCCCTCCTTAGGCTCCTATGATCTCCTTTTTCCTCTCTCTCTCTCTCTCTCTCTCTCTCTCTCTCTCTCTCTCTCTCTCTCTCTCTCTCTCTCTCTTTCTCTCTCTCTCTCTCTCTCTCTCCGTACCCCTTTCCTCTTAATCCCTCCCCGTTTTTCCCTCTCCCTCCCATTTTCTTTTTCCTTTCCCCTCTTCCTCCTTCCACTCTTCCCTCCATCATTCAGCTTACATTTCCTCCCATGAAAGCGAAGAAAAAAACGAAAGAAGAAAGAAGGGGAGGAAAAAGGAGAAAAATATATATAAGAAAGAAGAGAAAGAAGAAGAGAAGGAAAAAGGATAAAAAGTATACGTATATGTTGTTGGGTCAGACAACGCAAATCAACAAAAAGAGAAAGAAGAAAAGAAAGAAAGAAGAGAAAGAAGAAGAGAAGGAAAAAGGATAAAAAAAAAGTATATGTATACATTGTTGGGTCAGAGAACGCAAAGCAACAAAAAGAGAAAGAAGAAAGAAGAGAAAGAAGAAGAGAAGGAAAAAGGATAAAAAAAAGTATACGTATATGTTGTTGGGTCAGACGATGCCAAGCAGGCAAACAAGCAAACAAGCAAACAAGCGTTAGTGCAACATGGCGGTGGCTGACAATCGCAGAATAGTTTTCTCAACAGAGTCCTGGATCTCGCCTCTCTCGAAGAACGTGATTAGCAGGTGTGTAGCCTCGAGTGATTAGGGCTAAACGGGCGTAATCGCTCGTGGTGCAAGGGATAGGCGGGGTCTGAAAGGCGTGGTCTGAAAGGCAGGCAGGCTTTCAAGCAGGTATACGGGCGGGGAGTGCATGTGCATGGTAGGTAGGCGTATGTGCTGTGGTTCCTTTGTTGTCGCCGAGGGAGATGGTTTTGAATTATCGGTTGGGCGGTGGTTGTACAAAGACAGGCAGATGTGGATCGGGCACACACGCACGGGCATATCAGCGCTAACACACACATGCACGGACGCACACACGCGCGGTCACATAAACGCACGGACACACACGCACGGACACACACATGCACGGACACACACGCGCGGAAACACATGCACGGACACACATGCACGGACACACACACACCCTAACACACACACGGACACACACGCACAGACACACGGGCACACACGCACGGACACACACGCACGGACACACACGCACGCACGGCGCCCACACGTTCGCTGCTAACCTAACCGTGAAGAGATTTTTGCTCCTCGTCGCCGCTTCCTTGGGTTGACCTAATCTTTAATGGAGTCATGACCTTGGCCTAAACTTCTTGCCTCCCCTCCCCCCTCCCCCTCCCTCCCACCCCTTTGCTCTCTTCTTCACTCCCTCTTCTCCTGATTCCTCGGTTCGCTCTTCTTTCCTTCCTTCTCTCGTTCTCTCTCCCTTGCTTTTCCTTCCTCGCTTCTCACCCCTTTCCCATTTTTCTTTTCTCTCCTGTCTGGTTCTCTCTTCCAGTTCCTCCCTTCCACTTTTTTTCCTGTCTCTTCTCCCCCCCCCCCTCTTCCCCTGTCGGTTAATTCTTCGCCTGAGGAGGAACTCGTGAAGAATTCGAAACGTTATGATTCAATTTCATCTCTTATTGTGACCGTTTTCCTTTTCATATATATATATATATATATATATATATATATATATATATATATGTGTGTGTGTGTGTGTGTGTGTGTGTGTGTGTGTGTGTGTGTGTGTGTGTGTGTGTGTGTGTATGTATGTGTGTGTGTGTGTGAGTATGTATTATGTGTGTATGTATGTGTGTGTGTGTGAGTATGTATGTATTATGTGTGTACGTATGTAAGTGTGTGTGTGTGTGTGTGTGTGTGTGTGTGTGTGTGTGTGTGTGTGTGTGTGTGTGTGTGTGTGTGTGTGTATGCATCTTTCTTTCCTTCGCCCTCCTCCTCGCCTCACCCTCTCCTTGCCTATTCTTTGGTGAGTATCACTCTCTGCACCCTATTGTTGGGTCATTTTACCTCTTTTTGTTAACTTTGTGGAATCATTTTGGGTTATTGGTAGCCAACCCCTTCGTCCTTCTTATCCTCTTTCTCCTTCTTTCCCTTGCCGTTCCCCTCTTTTTTCTCCTTCCCCTCTTTACCCTCTTTCTACCCGTATTGGTTTACCTTCCTATTCCTCTCCCCTCTTATCTTCCCATCCTCCTCCCTCTTCCGTTTATTGCCACTTCCCTTCTTGCCATTCCTCTTCTCTTCCTCTCCTTCTCTTCCTATCCACGTTCACCCCTTTACCCTCCCCTTCCCGCTTCCCTTTCTCTTTCCTCATTTTCCCTTTTCCCATCCCTCTTTCCCCTTCCCTTCCCCCCTCCTTTTACCCGAACCCCCATTCCCTCCCCTTGCCCCATCCCCCTCCCATCCCCTCATCCCTACCCCCACTTTCCCAAGCCTTCCCTCCTCCTCTTTCTCTTACACCTCCTTCTCTTACACCTCCTCCTTCTTTTTCTACCGCCCTCCCCCCTCCCCCCTCCCCTTCCCTCCGCCCACACCCGGCAGTCGATTGGGTCACTTCATCACGCCCTCGACGTCAAACAGCTCCTGCTCTGCTTAGTGTATTTCTGTGTGCCACCCCTTTTTGCCCCACTTTTTTCTCTATTTCTCTTTTTTTTTTTTTTTCTCCCCCTTTTTGATCCTTTTTTCTTTCTTTTTTTCTTTTTCTTTTTCCTCTCTTTTTTCCTTTTTTCTTTTTTTTTTTCTTTTTCCTCTCTTCTCTCTTTTTTCTTTTTTTTCTTTTTTTTTCTTTTTCCTCTCTTCTCTCTTTCTTCCTTTTTTTCTCTTTTCTCTCTCTTCCCTTTTGTGAGACTCTTTGGAAGATGCACATAGTGTCTTGGAGTTATTTTGCAGTTATTATCCTTCTGTTTGTGTTTCTTCTGGTCGTTGGTTGTTAATTTTTTTCTTTTTTAGGTTTGTAAATTTAAGAGATTGTGTCATGTTATTTTTTGAAAAGTTTTGTTTATGTGTTTTTATTTTGTTGTCATGGTGCTTGATGATGATGTTCATGGTTGTGATTGTGATTGTAAATATCGTTGTTATTGATGTCTTATCATCATCTTCACTATCCACATAGTTATCAGATTTATTAATGTTTTATCATCATCTTTACCATTCACGTTGTTGTCAGATTGTTTTTTTTCGAGTGATTATGCAAATCGCCTCCTATTATTAATGATAACATGGTTTGTTGTTGTTGCTCTTGTGTTGCAATGTTATGAAAATGATTATCAGCATCATAATTTTCCTTGTCGTCTTCTCCCCTGGTCCTCGCTGGTGCCACTCTCATGTCTGACAGTTTGCGCTTGTTTATTTCCCATGACAGGGCAGTTATGTAATCCAAGTTTATTTCTCATAACAGTATCTTTGCGCTATCCGAGTTTATTTCCCGTGGCAGCATAAAGATGTAATTCCGATTTATTTCCCACGACGGTGCGGGGAAAGAATGGATTCCGATTTATTTCCCTGGCTGGAAGACCAAATAATCTTATCTTGCATTATTTGTTCCTTGCTTTCATTTTAATCATTATATTTTCCGTTTTATTTAACCATATTCCCAAGCTGTAAGATGAAATAAACTCATCTTTGTGTAGTTTCTTCTTTCATTTCTAACAATATTAATCACTTTATTCCCATATATCCGAGCTGTAGGATAAAATGAATTCGTCTTAATGTATTTGCTTCACTCATTCCTAAAAATATATTTTATTACCGTATTTCCAAGCCCGTAAGATAAAATAAATCCACTTAATGTATTTGCTTCTATTAACCCACTTTATTACCATATTTTCAAGCTTGTAAGATGAAATAAACTCATTGTGTATTTGCTTCTCTCATTCTTAACAATATGAATCAGTTTATTCCCATATTTCCGAGCCGTAGGATAAAAATAATTAATCTTAAATGCTTCTCCCATTCCTAAAAAATATGAATCTCCTTTATTGCCTCATTCCCAAGCCTGTAAGATAAAGCAAATTCACGTTAATACATTTGCCTCTCTCATTCCTAACAATATGAAGCGACGGCATTCCCCATTGCAATGTGGCGGTGCAGTCCCATTCAATAAAGATCATTTCCTGCCCGCATTCCAAACATTATAGCCCTATTTTACTTCCCACGATCGCCGTATCAATTTGTGTGTTTGTTTTGCTGTTGTGTCGACCATCGGTGTTTGTGCGCTTGTCCTCGGTAAGCCCGGGGGTAAAAATATGAAGGGGGGAGGAGAGGAGGGGAGGGGAGGGGGAGAGGAGAGGAGAGGAGAGGAGAGGAGAGGAGAGGAGAGGAGAGGAGAGGAGAGGAGAGGAGAGGAGAGGAGAGGAGAGGAGAGGAGAGGAGAGGAGAGGAGAGGAGAGGAGAGGAGAGGAGAGGAGGGGAAGAGGGGAAGAGGGGAGAGGAGGTAAGGGAAAGAGGGGAGGGGGGTAGAGGGGAGAGGAGGTAAGGGAAAGAGGGGAGGGGAGGGGAAGAGGGGGGAGGTGAGATGAGGTAAGGGAAAGAGGGGAGAGGGGGGAGGTGACGGGAAGAGGGAAGAGGAGGAAGGGGAAGAGGGAAGAGGAAGGGAGAGTAGAGGAGGGGAGAGGGAGGAGAAGAGGGGAAAGGGGGGGAGGTGAGGGGAGAGGGGGGAGATGAGGGGAAAGGAGGAAAGAGGGAGGGGAGGGGAGGGGAGACGGGCGAGGAAAGTGAAGCGGTGAAGTTTTGTTGTTTGTCCTTGTCCGCCTTCTTGCCTTCGTTTTTATTATTTTTTTTATTCTGTGAACTTTTCCTTTTTTTAGGGAGGGGTTGCTATGTTGTTGTTGTTTTTTTCTTGTATATTGTTTTTGTTTTGTAAGCTCTTGGTGTCATGGCTTCGTCTTCTCCTTCAGTTTGATTTTATTTACTTATTTTTACTTTGTTTTCTAGTTTCTTTATTTTGTATTATTGTTTTTTTTCGCGTCCTCCTCTGTTTTCCTTATTTTCTAGTTTCTTTATTTCTTTATTATTATTATTATTTTCGCATTCTCCTCTGTTTTCCTTATATGTTATCTTGTTTCCGTCACTTTTTTTTCTCATAAGCTGTCTCGTCTTACAGGTGCCCCCCCCCACTCCCCCCCCCCCCCACCCCCCACCCCCCCCGCCGCCTTTCCCTTTGTGATCGTGATATTTTTACCTTGTCTCGGCTTTTGTTTCCTTACTTTGTTATGTTTTATGCATGGGGCGGCCTTGGTGGTGGTGATGGGGATGCGATGGATGGGATGGTGGTGGTGGTGGTGATGTGATGGGGATAATGATGATGGTAATAATGATGCTGACGGTGATGATAATGATGATGGTGATGGAGATGATGGTGGTGATGATTGTGATGATTATGGTGGTTATTGTGATGATGGTGATGCAATGGTGGTGGTGATAATGATGATGATGGTGCTGATGGTGATAATGATATTGATGGTGATTGTGATAATGATGGTGATGGTGATGTAATGATAAGTATCAGAGCAATGATAAGAATGACAGTGGTATTTACGATAATATCAATAACCGTAATCGTGGGGATGATCTTGATGATATAATAACCCGTGTTGTCAGCAGCATACCTCTTGGGGGGGAACTGTTTTTTTTCATGTTGTTTTTCTTTTTTCTTCTTCTTCTTCTTCTTCTTCTTCTTCTTCTTCTTCTTCTTCTTCTTCTTCTTCTTCTTCTTCTTCTTCTTCTTCTTCTTCTTCATCTTCTTCATCTTCTTCATCTTCTTCTTCTTCTTCTTCTTCTTCTTCTTCTTCCTCCCTCGCGCAACATTGTTCTGATTGCATGCAGGTGTCATGTTGTCCCTTCGCGAAGTCGCGGGTGTCGCATTGTCTCTCGCCGTGTTCTCGAGTGTCGAATCGCCGGGGTTCTGGGGGTGGGGGTGGAGGTGGGGTGGGGTGGGGGGTTGCTGCATCGTCTCGTAATCTATTTCGGGCTTTCATGGGGGTGTTTCAGTGTATTTCAGGGAAGGAATGAGGTGTTAAGGTGTATTTCAGGGAACGAATAGGGTGTTAAGGTGTGTTTCAGTGAAAGAATAGGGTGTTAAGGTGTGTTTCAGTGAAAGAATAGGGTATTTCATGGTATATCGGTGAACGAATGGGGTATCCCGGTGTATTTCAGGGAACGAATAGGGTATTTCGGTGTATTTCAGGGAACGAATGGGGTGTTCAAGTGTATTTCATTGAACGATTGGGGTATTTCAGTGTATTTCAGTGTAGGGCTCGGGTATACACTAATTCACGAGACCCGCAAGGGCGCGGGGCATTCCAGGTGTCACGTGTAGGAAACAGGACACGGCGAACGCAACGAGTGCGAGTGACGAGCGGCTGTGATGACGCGGCCCGGTGATGGTGGGGCGGTGAAGGATGGGGAGCGGGCGCGGTGTCAAGGAAGGTCTCGGTGACACGGCGGGTGACACGGTCGTGCGGCGGGTGACACGGTCGTCTTGCGGCGGGTGACACGGTCGTGCGGCGGGTGACACGGTCGTGCGGCGGGTGACACGGTCTTGCGGCGGGTGACACGGGCGTGCGGCGAGTGACACGGCCATGCGGCGGGTGACACGGTCGTGCGGCGGGTGACACGGCCATGCGGCGGGTGACACGGTCGTGCGGCGGGTGACACGGCCATGCGGCGGGTGACACGGTCGTCTTGCGGCGGGTGACACGGTCGTGCGGCGGGTGACACGGTCTTCCGGCGGGTGACACGGTCTTGCGGCGGTGGCAGGGCGCTCCTGGTTGGCACTGGCCTCGGAGGAGTTGTCATGGCACTGGTCCTTGCGCCGGCTGCATCGGTGTTATGATAAGTGGTGACGGTGATAGTCATGGGAGCGGCGATGCGTTTGGCACGGCTGCCCAAGGCTGGCATTGTCTCTAAAAAAAGGGGAATTGGGATGATTTATCGGCGTAGCAGCTGTGACGTCATCAGTCATATTACGTGACACCAAGCATGACAGTTGTTTCACGGCGGTCGTTTTACAATCGTGACGTCAGGCAGTCGGGATAGATTATTGCCGCGTTGCTTGTTTTTTTTCGGTCCTAATTAATAATTTAATTGCTTGCGGTGTTGTGTTTTGAAAGACAAATAGCGGCTGGGTTATTAGTGAATAATTAATGTAAGTGATGATAGCCAGACCCGACAGGAGCATCATTGTCGCCTTCGTGCTGCAGGCGAGAACGAGCTCTATTGCCCGCCGACAGAATGATCATTTTCCTCCGGTAAACAGATTAGGCAGGCTTCCCCGGAGGGCCGTATTGACACCGCCTCGTGTATTTCGTATTGATCTGCAGCGAGCTGGCCGCGTCAACCTGTGATTGATAGCCTGCGAAGGAGCGTGTCTGGTTCGGTCTGCGGCGACGAAACGGCCTCGTTCCGGCTCTGCGAAAGGCGCTGCTCGCGTTCTCTCCCTCCCGCGCGCGCCTCGTTCTCCACTCGGGTTGTTCTCGGCGTGGGCGGGGCGGGACTCCTTCGTTTGTTTGTTTGTATTGGAGTCCAGGCGTCGCGGGGAACAGGCTCTCGACGGCCGAGCGCGTCTGCCACCTTGCAGTGCCGTCGCGGGCCGTGACGTCGTGTCGTGACGTCGTGTCGTGACGTCGTGTTGTTACATCTTTTACGCGCAGTTTATCCAAGCAGAGCAGAGTTTAGACAGCAAGCTCCCCCGAGAGAAACGCAACCTGCTTGCTGCAACGGCCTACCGTGGGCGGGGAGGGTGGGCGGGGGTCGGTGTGGGTTGCCGCCAGATGCGACTTCCTCATTCGGGGGGCTTGTCTTGGGTTTGCCTTCAGGATATATTGGGTCGAAGTTTGTTTGCATTTGGCCCGAGTTTCCCCGGCGATTGTTGACTCAAGGCCGACGTGTTCTAAACGTGTCCACATGACCTCACGTGATCACTAGGGGTGGGGGATGGGGTACGGGCGGTGGGGGGGAAGGGAGTGAGTACGGGAAGGGTGGAGGCACCCAGAAGGAGTTTGGGGAAGGAGTGTGGGCGGCAGGTGAACTCCGCGTCCGTGACAGTATTGGGTGAACTGGATGCCTTACACGACCAGCTGAACAGGCTTGTTGTTCCTGAGAACTTACTTTCTTTGGTCTGAAATGTGTCCAAGGAAGCAGGGATCGCGTGGCACCGACCGACGCGGAGATTTGTTTGCGATTGGAGTGTGCAGGGGATCGGCGAGGCACATGCGCACACGTGTACGCCCTCTCTCATCCCCGTTCTCCCGTCCTGGCAGACTTTCAGCGCCCGCTCCCACTTAGTGCCCCATAAGGTTTTGAATAATAAACTAAGCTACTAAGTAAACCTTGGGCTCCCCCTTCCCCTCCCCGGCCTTCCCCCTCCCCCCACTCCGGAGTGAATGAAGGGGAGGAGATGATAGACTGTAGATAGGAAGGGGAGGGAGAGGAAGGAGGAGAGAGAGAAAAAGAGAACGAAACGGCTATAACCGCAGAAAATTACGCTGGATCAGGTTAACTGGATTTCATTAGGAGAGAGTGGCACTGAGTGTCAGTCAGTGCCAGCAGTGATGGCCGCAGCGACATCCACTCTGGCTGCCACTTCCCTTGCCACGCTGCCAATGTCGACCAGCCTATCTCTTCTGCTGCTCCTGCTCCTGCTTCTTTTCCTTTGCTTCTTCTGCTCTCCCTTTTTTTCTTTGTATGCAATGTTCTTTCCCTTTTTATTCTTTGGCTTGCTGTTCGTGCTCGTGCTATCCTATTTATTGTCTTCTTCCTGGTATCTCTGTTCTACGTTTTCTCGCTTACTTCCTCCCTTTCCTTTTGTCAGTTTTCCTTCCACTGACAATCGGCCGCTTTGTTAGAATTGTGAACGACCCGACCCAATGAATTTTCATATATATGGACATGCATATACATAAATAAATGCATATCTGCCTCTCTGTTTAATAGATATACCTTTATATATCTATTATCCAGTAGATATGAATGTTCATATGTGCAGACTTACATATGAACACAAATGAATACGTATCTATCAGTCTAGACATGCATATCCACCGGATAGATAGATAGATTTATTTATGTGCATATGCAAGTCCGTATAATTGAACATTCATATCTACCGGATAGATAGATATATAAAGGTGTATCTATCAAATGGATAGATAGATATGCATTTATTTGTGTGCATATACAAGTCCGTATATATGAGTATTCATATCTACTGGATAGATAGATATATAATGGTATATCTTTCAAATAGACAGATATGCATTATTTATTTTATTTGTGTACATATGAAAGTCCGTATATATGAACATATGAACATTCATTGGGTCGGGTTGTTCACAATCTTAACAAACCGACCGTATGACTCTTCTACACGCAAGGATGTTTTATTGTAATTAGAAGATCAGGGAGTGAAATAGACGAAAATAGGAAGTGACGTGGAGAAAGTTTTGGAAGTGAAGGCGCAGAGAACAAACAAGATCTCGTCTGGAGTGGGATGGGAGAAGGAGTGGCGTGATAAAAGCTGGGAGGAAGAAAGACGAGGAACATGTGTTTCTGGTTGAGCAGAGAAGGGGGAGAGGAGGAGGAGGGAGGGAGGAAGGGAGGGAGAGAGAAGGAGGGGAGGAGGGAAAAGGAGAAGGGGGAAGGAGGAAGGAGAGGAAGAGGAGGGAGAGGAGGAGAGTAGGGGAAAAGGAAGGGAAGGAGTGAGGAGAAGAGGAGGCAATAGAAGAACTAGAATTAGAAGTAAGAGGAGGAGGGAGAGAGAAGGGAGGAGGAAAAAGGACGAAAAAACAACAGAGAGAGAGAGAGAGAGAGAGAGAGAGAGAGAGATGAGAGAGAGAGAGAGAGAGAGAGAGAGAGAATGAGAATGAGAATGAGAATGAGAATGAGAATGAGAATGAGAATGAGAATGAGAATGAGAATGAGAATGAGAATGAGAATGAGCGGTGGGGGATGGAGAAAAAGGGAAAGAGGGAGGGAGAAAAGTGGAAAAGGATAATGAAAGAGAACGCATGAAAAAGAGAAGAAAGAAGATGAAAAACAACATGTATAAGGAATAAATGAGGATAATAGGATAGGGGAGGGGAGGAAAGGAAGGAGGGTATGAGTGAGTGAAGGGAGGGAAAGAATGTGTGTGTGCATGCGCGTGTATGTGTGTGTGTGTGTGTGTGTGTGTGTGTGTGTGTGTGTGTGTGTGTGTGTGTGTGTGTGTGTGTGTGTGTGTGTGTCTGTGTGTATGTATGTGTATGTGTATGTGTATGTGTATGTCAGTGTGTGTGCGTGTGCGTGCGTGCGTGTTGTGTATATGCTTGTGTGTGTATGTTTGTGTGTTTGTATGTGTATGTGTGTGTGTGTGTGTGTGTGTGTGTGTGTGTGTGTGTGTGAGAGAGAGAGAGAGAGAGAGTCGCCATGTCTGAATGGAATTAGTGACAGGCCGTGTAATCTGGCACGGCAGAGGAGGAACGTCCTTGGCGAAGGAGGCTCCTGGGGGGGGAGGGGGTCGCCATGGGGAAGGAGGGGGGAGGGAGGTGCGGGGGCGCGGCGCTGGGGCGGGGAAGGGGGCGAAGGAGGTGGAGGGGAAGGGGATAAGAATGGAAGGAGGTAGAAGGGAAGGGAATGATAGGCGAAGGAGGTAGAAAGGAAAGGAATAAGAAGGGAAGGAAAAATCGTCAAACCATGGGGAAGAGAATGAGTGGGAATTGGAAATATAAGAGGGGAAATAAAGGTGGGGAATAAGAAGGGAATGGAAAAATATCTCCAAGCCATGGGGAAGGAAATGAGTGGGAATTTGAAACAAAAGAGGGGAAATAAAGGTAGGAAATGAAGGATAAGAACGTACAGGATCGGAGGGAAAAAAAGGGGAAACAGCAATTTTTTTTGGGGGGGGGGGGAAAAATGGTGTTGGGATGGGCGGGGAGGGGTGGGGGGGGAGAAGGATTGGCTAAGGGAATTAGGATGGGGAGATAATGGGTCATAAAGAGTTGATGAGGGGAGTGTTTGAGGGCTTTGAGGGGAGCAGAGGTCAAGGGTCGGGATAAGGGGAAAGAGGGGAAGGGGGAGGGGAGAAAGGGGGGGAAGGGGGAAAGCGTGATTTTGAGAGAACTTTCAAGGGGAGGAGATTGTTTAAGGCGGTGGTCGTGGGATGGGGAGGGAGGAGCCAAAGGTGGGGGGGGGGGGGGTTGGTGGTATTATTATATCGTTATTATTGTTATCATAAATTATTATTTTTGTTTGTTATTATTATTATTATCAGCATTATTATTTTTATTATTATTAATAATAATGATGATAATAATAATAATAATAATAATAATATTATTATTATTATTATTATTATTATTATTATTATTATTATTATCAGTTGTAGTAGTAGTAGTATTATCATTATTATTATTAATAGTAGTTGTAGTTGTATCAATATTGCTTTTATTGGTGATATTATTATTATTATTATTATTAGTAGTAGTAGTAGTAATGATTTTTGTTGTTTGTCATTATCATAATTTTCACTAAAGAGGAGCTGAGGACGTAGATAAAGAGAAGAGTGCAAGGGAGAGTGCGAGAGAGAGGATGGCTGCGAGGGCGTGGGCGTGTGTGTCCGGCCGTGAGTGACGGAGGCATGCAGGGCACTGGGCGAGGGACAGGAGGGGGGGGGGGCATGTTGGTTCACCGTCGTGTTTGTTTTATTATTTTCTTTACTTATTTGTGTTATTATTATTATCTTGTCTTGTTGTTGTTCTTATTATTATTGTTATTAGTAGTCTGCATTGTTGTTGTTGTTATTATTGATATTATTATTATTATTATTATTATTATTGTTATTATTATCATTATCATCATCATCATTATTGTTATTATTATTATTATTATTATTATTATTATTATTATTATTATTATTATTATCATTTGCTTGTCTTCTTCTTAGCTTTATTATTATTATTGTTATTATTATTATTATTATTATTATTATTATTATTATTATTATTATTATTATTATTATTATTATTATTATTATTTGTTTGTCTTATTGCTGTTGTTATTATCACAAACAGCGCGATGAGTTTCAGAAAGCTTGCCGGCAAGGTTGTGTAAACATCTTTTTTTTTTGATTTTCCTCGCTCCCCCCTCTCTTCCCCCCATCCTCGATCCCCTCTCTATCTCCCATCCTCGTTCCCGTCTCTATTCCCTATCTTCGCTCCCCTCTTTTCTCTCCCAATCTCCGCTCCCCTCTCTATTCCCCATCCTCGTTCCCCTCTCTATCTCCCATCCTAGTTCCCATCTCTATCCCCTCATCTTCGCTCCCCTCTCTTTACCTCATCCTCGCTCCCCTCTCTTTACCTCATCCTCGCTCCCCTCTCTTTTCCCCATCCACCCTCCTATCCTCGTTCCCGTCTGTATTCCCTATCTTCGCTCCCCTCTTTTCTCTCCCAATCTCCGCTCCCCTCTCTATTCCCCATCCTCCTTCCCCTCTCTATCTCCCATCCTAGTTCCCATCTCTATTCCCTATCTTCGCTCCCCTCTTTTCTCTCCCAATCTCCGCTCCCCTCTCTATCCCCCATCCTCGTTCTCCTCTCTATCCTCCATCCTCGTTCCCGTCTCTATTCCCTATCTTCGCTCCCCTCTTTTCTCTCCCAATCTTCGCTCCCCTCCCTATTCCCCCATCCTCGTTCCCGTGTCTATTCCCTATCTTCGCTCCCCTCTTTTCTCTCCCAATCCTCGCTCCCCTCTCTATTCCCCATCCTCGTTCCCGTCTCTATTCCCTATCTTCACTCCCCTTTTTTCTCTCCCAATCCTCGCTCCCCTCTCTATTCCCCATCCTCGCTCCCCTCTCTATCCCCCATCCTCGTTCCCGTCTCTATTCCCTATCTTGGCTCCCCTCTTTTCTCTCCCAATCTCCGCTCCCTTTCTCCATCCTCCATCCTCGTTCCACTCTCTATCCACCATCCTCGTTCCCGTCTCTATTCCCTACCTTCGCTCCCCTCTTTTCTCTCCCGATCTCCGCTCCCCTTATCCCTCCTCCTCCTCCTCCTCCTCCTCCGGCCGAAGGAGGTCATGGGACGCGGGGAATGGGGGGGGGCCGTGTTTTTGCTCGTGTCATGCGTGTAATATATTGACCTTTTTTCTTGGGATTAATAGTGTTTCGGTAATTTACTTGACGAGCGATGGGGCCCTGGTAGACGTGCGGCGAGGTGGGGGTGGGGTGGGTGGGGAGGGTGGGGGTGGAGGTAGGGGGTGGGGTGGTGAGGGAGTAGGGATGGACGGGGTGGGGTAGACGGTGGCGAGGTGGGGTGGGGGTGGAGAAGGAGGGATGGGCAGGGTGGAGGAAGGGGGTGGACTTGGTGGGGGGTGGTGGAAGGAGGGTGTGGACGGGGTGGGAGTGGGTAGGGAAGGGGGTGGGCGGGGTGGGTGGTGGAGGTAGGACGGGTGCGGCGAGGTGTAGGGGTGGCAGGGTGAGAAGGGTGGAGGGATGCGGGCAGGGTGGGGGTGGAGGAGGGGTGGACGGGGTGGGCAAGGTAGGGGTAGGGAGGTTGAAGGGGAAGGTAAAGTAGGGTCGGGGGGAGTTTTTTTCGGTGTTCCTTCAGGTTGCTTTTCTTTTCTCTTTGATTTTCTTTTTCTTTCTCTCTTACTCTCGGTTCTCTGTCTGTCTGTTTTTTTTTCTCTCCTCTTCTCTCTCTCTCTCTCTCTCTCTCTCTCTCTCTCTCTCTCTCTCTCTCTCTCTCTCTCTCTCTCTCTCTCTCTCTCTCTCTTTCTCTCTCTCTCTCTCTCTCTCTCTCTCTCTCCTTCTCTGCCTATGTTTCTCTATCAGTTTTTTCTTTCTGTTCCACCTGATCGGTTCGCTTTTAGCACATGTATAACGTCTTCCCCATCTCTCACTCCCTCTTTCCCCTCCTTCCCTCCCTCCCCCTCCTTCCCCTTTCCCTCTCTCCCCCTCCTCCCCTCTCCTCCCTCTCCCCCTCCTCCCCTTTCTAACTCCCCATCCTCCCCTCCTCCCCTCCTCCCCTCTCCCCCTCCTCCTCCCTCGTTCTTTCTTTTTCATTTTGTTCGGAAATCCATATTTTCGGGTCAGAAATGGTCGCGTGGAATTATCCGGATCCGGGAGTGAAATTCGGGGAAAAAATATGGAACATCGTTACTTTGTTGCGGGGAGAAAATTATATGTACCTCGTTTTCTATATATATATATATATATTTTTTTTTTCCCCGAAAATCATTTTCAAGGCTGGGGTGATGTTTTTTTTTTAATTTTTAATTAAGGGTTAGTAAATCTCTTTCTTTCATCCTTTGTCTTTAATTTTCTCTCTCTTTCTTTATTTCTCTTTCTCTCTCTCTCTCTCTCTCTCTCTCTCTCTCTCTCTCTCTCTCTCTCTCTCTCTCTCTCTCTCTCTCTCTCTCTCTCTCTCTCTCTCTCTCTCTCTCTCTCTCTCCCTCTCCCTCCCTCCCTCCCTCCCTCTCTCTCTCTCTCTCTCTCTCTCTCTCTCTCTCTCTCTCTCTCTCTCTCTCTCTCTCTCTCTCTCTCTCTCTCTCTCTCTCTCTCTCTCTCTCTCTCTCTCTCTCTCTCTCTCACTCTCTCTCTCTCTCTCTCTCTCTCTCTCTCTCTCTCTCTCTCTCTCTCTCTCTCTCTCTCTCTCTCTCTCTCTCTCTCTCTCTCTCTCTCTCTCTCTCTCTCTCTCTCTCTCTCTCTCCCCCTCCCTCCCTCCCTCCCTCCCTCCTTTCCTTCTTTCCTCCTCCACTTCCTCCTCCTCCTCCTCCTCCTCCTCCTCCTCCCTCCTCCTCCTCCCTCCCTCCTCCTCCTCCTCCCTCCCTCCTCCTCCTCCTCCTCCTCCTCCTCCTTTCGCTTCCCCCTCTTCCTCCTCCTCCTTTCCTCCTCCTCCCCCATTTAATCTCTTTCCTCCACGGCGTCTGTTCCTCCTCGATTAGCGGGCGTCGCTCCGATCTCGGCCGTGCCCATGACACCAGGGGGTGATTAACCTGCGCCGGTGTCATGCGAGGGTGTCATGGTACCTGTGGTCATGGCGGCGCGGTGACCCTTGTACCGGCGTCCCTTCGGCGTCCTCTTCTGTCTGTTTTTGTCTCTGGTTCTTTGGCATTATTTTTATTATTATTATTATTATTAGTAGTAGTAGTAGTAGTATTAGTAGTCGGAGTAGTAGTATTGTTTTTGTTGTTATTATTATTCTTTTATCAGTATCGTTATTATTATTTTTATTACTGTTGTTATT
>NC_091587.1:2090162-2102662 GCF_042767895.1 Penaeus vannamei | reverse complement strand
TAAAGAGAGGAAGGACGGGGTAATGAAGAGGAAGGAATTAAAAAGGAGAGAGTGATGTGAGAGGTATAGAATGTTCAGAAGGGGGAAGGAAGATAGGAGAGGGAAAAAAGGGAGTAAAGAACGGGAAGGGGGGGGGGGGGGGGGGGGGGGGGAAGGGAAACAGAGGAAGGAGAAGAAGAGAAATGATGGAGGAGTGAGTAGGAAAGATAGAAGGGGGAAGAGGGAGGGGAGGAAGAGGAAAGCTCATTGCGAAAGGAGTGAGAAGGCTGGTATTAGGAAAGGCTTGGGTGGGCGTGAGACGGTGATCTGGTGATGGTGGTGATGGCGGAGGAGGAGGCGGCTAGTGGTGGTGATGGTGATGGTGGGGATAGTGGTGAGTGTGATAATGGTATTATAGAAAAGATGATGGTGATGATGATGATAGTGAATGATGATGGTGAACATAATGGTATTATAGAAAAGGTGATGATGATACTGATGTTGGTAATGGTGGTGATTATGATGATGTTTAATAAAAAAAGTGATGGTGATTATGATGATGATAGTGAATTATGGTGATGGTGGAGAGTGTGATGATGGTATTATAGAAAAGATGATAATGATTATGTTAATGATTTATGGTGATGATGGTAGTGGTGGTGAGTGTAATGGTATTATAGAAAAAGTGATGGTAGTTATGAGGATGATAGTGAATGATAGTTATGATGGTTATGGTGGTATGATGGTATTCTTAAAAAGGTGATGGTAGTGATAATGATAATGGTAGTATGGTGGTATTTAAAAAAAAGAGTAATGGTAATGATGATGGTAATGGTAGTACGATGTTATTTTAAAAAATGTAATGGTAGTGATGATGGTGGTGAGTGATGGCGATGAAGGTGGTGATGCGGAGGCGTTCCCCAAGGACCGTCAATGCTGAAGCTGATTGTGATAATGTCAGCATATGTCCAGAGGGCGTCTGCTGTCATAGTTCGCGACGGCATCAGTTGCTAAGGACATAAACAAGGCAACGATAGATGTCAACACTCCCGAGGCTGAGGATGGTTCAGATGACGTCACTGCGCCACACGAGGATAATGCCAACAAGAAAAGAAAAAATAACGAAAGGGGGAAATGGAGAAGGAAGAGAGAGAATACCCAATAGAAGGGAGAATAGATGGAATGGATGATAATCGTAGGTGAGGGTAGATATCGAAGAAAGAGAGGAAGAGGGGAAGAGAGAAAGGGGGGAGGCCATTAACGGGAAGTTGGGGGCAAGGAGGGGGCAAAGAGGAGCTAGGGGGGGTAAGGAGAGGGTAAGGAGGGGGTGTAAGGAGAGGGTAAGGAGGGGGCATAAGGAGACGGAAAGGGAGGGGGGCAAGGGAGGGGGTTCAGAGGAGTAAGGAGGGGGTTCAAATTCATCTAAGAGTGTATCTTGACTAGATATATATGCACATCGGATACAGCGTTAATTACAGTCATTTGGGTCCGCCTGGCATTCCGGGGAGGGCTCTCTGCCTTGGGGGGGGGTTCACGATCTTCTAATGCCCTTCCTTTGGGGCCTTTTTCTTTGTTCTTCCTTTTTTTTTTTTTTTTTTTTTTTTTTTTTTTTGTCCTTTTTCTTCTTTTTCATTTTCATTTTCGTTTTGTTGTTGTTTTTTTCTTCTCTTTCTCTTTTCCTTTTTGTTTTTGTTTGTCCTTTTCTTGTTTTTCATTTTCTCTTCGTTTTCTTTTTCCCCTTTCTTCTGATTTTTTTCTTTTTGTTTTCTTTCTTCTGTCCTTCTTCTTTCTTTTCCTTTCTTCCTTCCTTCCTTCCTTCCTCTCTTTCTGTCTTCTTCTTCTTCTTCTTTTCCCTTATGTCCAAAAGTGCCTTGAATATGACCACAGTGCTTGACAAGCCTCCTCCCCCTCCCCCCTCTCCCCCCCTAGGGTCAACCCCCCCCCCCCCCCCGCAACGCCCCCGTGCAATAACCGGATTAAGGATTGATTTAGCCTCATGATACCTCGCGCTGCATTGCAAGATATTAGATCTGGGGAGGAATGGATTCCGCGGGGGGGGGGGCAGTAACTGAGAGGGGTGTGTGTGGGGGAGGGGGTGAGAGAGAGGGATGGGGGTGGGGGGTAGGGGATGAGGGGTGAGGGGGGTGAGGAGGGGAGTGAGCGATTGTGGGGAACGCGGAGGAGGAACGCAGGTGCGCGGTTTTGGTCACCTGTGGGGCGATGGGGGGGAGATGCAGTGGATGGGGAGGGAGGGGTTTAGGTGGGTGGAGCGGGTGGGATGGATGGATGCGCTGGGTGGATTGTGGGTGGGGAGGATGGGGCGGAGGTGGGTGGGATGGTGGATTGTGGGTGGGGAGGATGGGCCGGAGGTGGGTGGAGCGGGTGGGTGAATGGAGTGGAAGGGATGGAGGTGGATGGATAGGGTGAAATGAAATTGGAGAGGAAGGAACGTGGATATACAAGGGGGATGGAAATGGATAGATGGGGCGGATGGGTTTGGATTGGGCGTGTGGGTGATGGCGTGGGTGGATGGGTGAGAAACAGACAGATGTAGACAGAGAAACAGACAGAATGACGGACGTACACAGACAGACAGACACAGGCAGGCAGACGCACGCACCCACCCACCCACCCACACACACACACACACGCACACACACACACACATACACACACGCGCACGCACGTACACGCACGCACACACACACACACACACACACACACACACACACACACACACACACACACACACGAACGCAAGCACGCACGCACGCACACACACACACACACACACACACACACACACACACACACACACACACACACACACACACACACGCACACACACGCACACACACACACACACACACACACACACACACACACACACACACACGCACGCACGCACGCACACACACACACACACACACACACACACACACACACACACACACACACACACACACACACACACACACACACACACACGCACGCACACACACACGCACGCACGCACGCACACACGGACCGAGCCGGAGAGGGCGAGAAGGCAATCGGGAAGTTCGGTTGATGGCGATCCCGAGGCATTCCGGTGGATTAAGCCGCCCAGTCTCGCGAGGGGGGGCGGGGGGCGGCTTCCGTGGGGCGGGATTATCGCGGGGAGACAATGCCACGCCCACCCGCCCGCCCGCCCGCCCGGGAGCTGCTGCTGCTGCCTCTGGGTGCTTGGGCGGGCGTTGAAGTGCATTGCGTCTAGTTATATTTTGGTTGATTAGGGACGGGGAATGAAGGGAGGGGAAGGAGGGGAAGGGAGGGAGAGGAAGGAGGGGAAGGGAGGGAGTTGAGGAAGGGAAAGAAGGGAGGGGAGGGAGCGGAAGGAAGGGAGGGGGGGGAGGGGAATGAAGGGGGTAAGAGAGGGCAAAGGGAGGAAGGAAAGAAGAAAGAAAGGAAATGAAGTAAGGAATGAAAGACATATAAAAAGCTAAATTAATAAGGATAGATGTAATAGAATAGATAATAAAAGACCCCAGAGAGAAAACATTTTTAAGAAAAGTTGTGAAGGGGAGATGGCGGAAAAAAGTCAAATTAAGAAGAAAAGTGTTTAGAAGAAAGAAAAAAGTCAGAATAAGATAAAAAAAAAAAAAAAGTGTTTAGAAGAAAGAAAAAAAAAGTCAGAATGAGAGAAAAAAAAAGTATTTAGAAGAAAGAAAAATTTCAGAATAAAAAAAAATGTTAAGAAGAAAGAAAAAAATCAGAATGAGAAAAAAAGTGTTTAGAAGAAAGAAAAAAATGTCAAAATGAGAAAAAAAAAGTATTTAGAATAAAGAAAAAATTCAGAATAAAAAAAAATGTTAAGAAGAAAGAAAAAAATCAGAATGAGAATAAAAGTGTTTAGAAGAAAGAAAAAATTCAGAATAAAAAGAAATGTTAAGAAAAAAGAAAAAAATCAGAATGAGAAAAAAAGTGTTTAGAATAAAGAAAAAAATGTCAGAATGAGAAAAAAAAAAAAGTATTTAGAAGGCTGACGAAAATGGAAAACATTTTTTTTTTTTAAGGAAGAAGTAAATGCGCGGCGCGTCCTGAAAAAAGATAATTGTTTGCGCCATCATCCAATCCGACGCGAATTGGGGAATAGGAGAAGACGGCGATAAATCAGAGGGGGAAGTACGCGTGTCTTAAAGCATAAATACCCAGGGCGTGATCGACGGGTGGGCGGGGATGGGCTGAGATGGGCCGGGGGGGCGGGCGTGGGCGGTCGTGGGCGGGCGTGGGCGTTGATAGGGGACGGATGATGGCGTCTGGAATGACTTCCTTTTTTTTATTCATGAAGGGTTGTCTTTGATTTTTTTTTTTTTCATTTTTCCGTTGTTATGAAGTGGAGTTCTGGTAGTGATGGTGATGCTGTTCATGATGATGATGGTGGTGATAGTGATGCTGTTGATGGTGGTGATAATGTCGAGGCTTTTGGTGCTGGGGATGATGAGCATGGTGACGATGGTGATGATAATGATGAGTATGGTGGTGATGATGGTGATGATGATGACGATTATGATGATGGTGATGATGTTAATGATAATGACAGTGATGATGACAGTGATGAGATAGACAGCGATCAAGACTTTCAGAGAGACCGGTGGCGATGCAAATCAAAGCAATAACCGTAAGGCGATTGCGACATATCACAAAAAAGAAGTAGAAGAAAAAATAAAAGATGAACAGGGAGAAATCTTGGGCGGACGGGAGTGACGGGAACTCGCGGCGCAGATAGACAGTGATTGATAGATAATCCGAAGTGCGATGCGGCGTGGAGGGAGGGGGGAGGAGAGGGAGGAGGGCTGGGGGGAGGGGGGTACGTGTCATCCGTACCAGGGGCTGGGGTGGAGGGAGGGGGTGTAGTGTGGTCATCCGTACCAGGGGGCTGGGGGGGAGGAAGGAGGGGGGTGGGTTTCATCCGTGTCACCTCAAGACTGACTTCATTATGTATGTTTGTAGGCTTAGGCGTGTGTGTGTGTGTTTTCCATTTACTTCTTTGGCGTCTAAAATAACATAGATTCATCTGGACATTTATCCTGCTTGGGCCCCCTCTTAACCACTCCTTTCCCCTCCCTTTCCCCCGCCCCCTCTCAACTACCTCTTCCCTCCTTCCTCGCAATCCCTTCTCCCCCACCCCCTCCCTCCTCCTCTTCCTCCTCCATCTCCTCTTTTCCCTCATCTATCATCTTCAGGACATCGCAGGATGCCCTCCTTCCACCCCTTTCCCTCTCCCTTTCTCCCCCTCCCCACTCAGTTACCCCTTCCCCTCTTTCCACCCCCTCTCAGCATACACCCTTCCTTCCTTCAACCACTCTCCTGCCCTCTCTCCATAACCCTTTTCCTCTCCCTTCTCTCCCCTACCCCACTCAAGCTACCCCTTCCCCCTCTTTACCCCCCCCCTCTCCAAGCCTGCCTCTCGTCCAGCTCCCCCACCCCCTCTCAGTTGTCTACCCTTCCCTCTTCCCCTCCACCCCCGTCCATGCCCTCTCAGCCTACCCCCTCCATCCCCCATTATGCTCTCTCTCCGTCTAGCCCCCTCCTCTCAGCTACCCCTTCCCTCTTCCCCCCACCCCGTCCATGCCGTCTCAGCTACCCCCCACCCCTTTGCTGCTGCCCCCTCGTCCAGCCCCCCTCTCAGCTACCCCCACCCCCACCCCTTTATGCCCCTCTCGCAAATCCAGCCCCCTCTCAGCTACCCTCCCCCCACCCCCCACCCCTTTATGGCCCTCTCCATCCAGCCCCCCCTCTCAGCTACTCCCTCCACCCCACCACCCCTTTAGTGCCTCTCTCGTCCAGCCCCCCCTTCCCTTCACAGCTACCACTCCCCCCACCCCCCACCCCTTTATGCCCTCTCGTCCAGCCCTTGCCCTCGCCCGTTCCCCGTCGCCCCAGATGCCGTGCCCGTGTGGATGCCTTGTATTATCTAGCTTCCCTTTCCTGCGTGCCCGTCATTCGCGATCTTGGTGCAGTAATCTCTTATGCCTCTTTTCTCTTTTCTTTCGTTCGTTGTTTTTTTTTTTTTTTTTTTTGGGGGGGGGGGGGTTGCGTTATTCTCTGGTGTTTGGGTTTGTAGGTTTTTTTCTCGTTTTTGTTATTTTCTTTTATTGTGTTGAATTGTTATTTATTATTTCTATCTTGATTGATTTTCTCTTTCTCTCTTGGTTTATTTTTTCTTGCTTGCTGTCTAGATTTATTTTTTTTTCTTTCTCTATTTTTCTTCCATTTTTTTCTTTGTTGTGGACTTTCGTTATTGTTGTTTTTGTTATTGTTCCCATTTCCTAGTTATGTGTGATTGTATTTCTTTACGTGTCGGTTTCTTTGTTTCTTTTTCTTTATTTCTTCATCTTCCTCGTAATTTCTCGACCGACGTCTCTCTCTGTTCTCGGCCCGAGTCGCCTCTTTCTTGCACCACTTATTCTCTTACAGTTATTATCATTTTCTTCCACTTCCCTTTCGCCTTCTTCCTGCCCCTCCTTATCCTCGCCATTCTCTCCCATTTCCTCTGTTATTAGTGTTCATCATGAGTCGTCCTTCGTTGCTTACACGTGTGCATCGGTTGGCATCCCCCTTCGAGTCTTTTTTGTTCTTCCTCTGTTTCTCCTTCGTCGTCGTCCTCTTCCTCTTTTTCGTCTTCGTCTTTGTTGGGCCATTTCTTCCGGTCTTGCTTCTTTGTTTTCTTTCGATGTTTTTGGATTTTTTTTCGTGGTTGTCATTTTTTTTTTTCTTGTTTTCTTCTCTTCTCTTCTTTTGTTTTCTCCCCTTTCCTTCTCCTTCTTCTTCTTCTTTTTCTTCTCCTCCTCCTCCTCCATCTCCTCCTCCTCCTCCTCCTCCTCCATCCCCTCCTCCTCCTCCTCCTCCTCCTCCTCCTCCTCCTTCTCCTTCATCTCCTCTTCCTCCTCCTTCATCTCCTTCATCTACTTCATCTCCTCCTCTTCCTCCATCTCCTCTTCCCCTCCTCTATCATCCCCTTCGGGATATCGCATTGCAGGGATGCCCTTCCTCTTACTTTCGTCTTTCTCTCCTTTATTGTTATTTGCCTCTTCCTTCCACCGCACCGAACATGCGAGGGTATTGTGGGTGGAGAGGGGTGTGGGGGTGAGGGGTGGGTGGGGGGGAGTCTTGATTGCCGAACGGAAACAGAAAAGGAAGTTTGTAAAGAGGAATGTGGTGAATGGTGGATGAGATGATGATTGTGGTGATGATGGTGAAGATAGTGGTGATGGTGATGATTATGGTAATGATGATGATGATGTTGGTGGTGAGTATGGTGATGGTAATGATGATGATGATGTTGGTGGTGAGTATGGTGATGGTAATGATGATGATGATGATGGTAGTGGTGGTGGTGATTATGATGATGGTGATGATAATGATGATGATGATTATGATGATGATGGTGATTGTGGTGGTGGTGATTATGGCAATGGCGATGATAATGATGATGATGGTTGTGGTTATGATGATGAAGATGATTAAGGCGATGATGCTGATGATGATGAGGGTAATTAACGATGACAGTGACGAAAAACTGCTCTTCTTCGCGATGGTGATGGTGACGCTGGCAGTGATGACAGTGATTAGATAAAGGGACAGTGGTAATCAGATAATGGGAAGAGGAAAAGATATGAAGAAAGAGGAGGAGGGAAAGATGACGAGAAAGGGAAGAAGACGAATAATAATGATAATAATAATAATAATAATAATGATAATAATAATAATAATAATAGTTATAATAAAACGGAGACCGATAAGGGAGAATATAGAGAAGCAGAATAGTGAGTTGGGAAAATAAAGATTGAGAAGTGATTAGTTGATTAAAGATGGGATAAGGTAAGAGAGAGGAGAGCAAAGTTTGATAAAGGGGAAGAGAGAGAGAGAGAGAGAGAGAGAGAGAGAGAGAGAGAGAGAGAGAGAGAGAGAGAGAGAGAGAGAGAGAGAGAGAGAGAGAGAGAGAGAGAGAGAGAGAGAGATTGAGGAGAGAGAGAGAGAGAAAAGAAGGGGAGATGAGATGATTGTGGATAGCGGGAAAGGGTACGGGAGGGGGTGAGTGGGGTGGGGGGGGCATGGATATGGAGGACTCGGGTTACCTTCAGAGATCCAAAGAATGTGAATATTAAGAAACGACTGGCGGGGAAGAAGGGAGAAGTTAGGAAGAAGTTGATGAATGGGTTGGCGTTGGGAGGGGGGAGGGAGGGGAGGAGATGGGAGGAGGAAGAGGGGAAGGGGAAAGAGGGAGGAGAGGGGTAGGGAAGAGGGTGAAAGAGGGGGAGGGAAGGTGAAAAGGAAGGGAAGAAGAGGGGAGAGGAAGAAGGAGGGAAAGAGAGGAAGAGAGGAAGGGAAGGAGAGAGAGTTGTGTTGGAGGGGAAGTGGAAGGGAAAGGTGATAGTGTAGGAAGGAAGAGAAGAGAGGGAGGCAAGGAGGAGGAGGGGAGAAAGAGGGGGGAGACACAATATCGTTGCGATTGGAGAGGTAAAAATGCGGGAGGAAGGAGAAGGGAAGAAAGAAGAGAAAATATGCAAGGTGTAAAAGGGAGGGGAGAGGAGGAAGAGGGACGACGGCCAGACCGTTACGAAGAGACGAAAATATAGGGTAAGGGAGAGAGAGGGAGAGAGAAAAGAAAGGGAGGGGATGTCAGGGAAGGGAGGAAGGGAGTGGATAAAATGATAAAAAAGGGGGAAGAAGGAAGGTGAGATAAGAGAGGCGAAGGAAGGAAGGAAGAAGAGAATGAAAAAAAGGAAAATCAAAAAAGAAATATGGAAGATACGTTGAGGAAAGAAAAAGCGAAGGAGATTGTTTTTAACCCACGTTTCATCGAAGAAGGATTTCGGATTTTGAAAAGGATGCCGGGATGGGTTTTGGAATATTGTGGAAAAAAAATATTGTTTGGTTATTTGCACGGAGGGGCCTGGTTTTTTTTTCATCAGAATTATTGTTACAGTGCTTTGTTGTGTGTATGTTTGTGGCTGTGGGTGTGTTTGTTGCGCTCTTTCTTTCTTTCTCTTTCTCTTTCTCTTTCTCTTTCTCTCTTTCTCTCTTTCTCTCTTTCTCTCTTTCTCTCTTTCTCTCTTTCTCTCTCTCTCTCTCTCTCTCTCTCTCTCTCTCTCTCTCTCTCTCTCTCTCTCTCTCTCTCTCTCTCTCTCTCTCTCTCTCTCTCTCTCTTCCTCTCAGGAGGATGAGAGAATAGGGAGGAGGAGAAAGAGAGTGACGATCAGAACTAAAACAGAGGCGACAAAAAAAGAAAAGGAGGAAGAGCGAATGGGGGAGGAGGGAGAGCAGAGACAAGGAAGGGGAGGAGGAGGTTGGTGTGTGATGAGTAGTTAGCCCAGATGGGGTAATGGAGTTACAAGGGAGCTCATTAAGACGGCGATTGGGGAACACGGGGCTAATGAAAATGAAAGAGGGGGAGAAATGGGACTCGGAGGCGGTGTGTGACGGGGGCGCTGGGTGGTGACGTGGGGGTGTGTTGGAGGTGGGGTGTGTGTGGGGGTTGGGGAGGTTGGGGGGGTGGGGTGGGGAGTTAGGAGGTCCCTCTCCCTCTCTCTCCTTTCTTTCTTTTTCTTTTTCTTTTTAAGTCTCTCTAGACTCATCAATGAGGATAAGGATGATGCTGTTATTTCTGAAGATTGGTTTGGTGGTGTTTACTAATTGCTTTTTTTTTTCTTTCTTTCTTATAGGTGAGTTTGGCAATTCGGTGACGTTGGGCGGATATGCTTGTAAGTATATATATGTATTTTTATTTTGAGAGAGGGAGGGAGAGGGAGGGAGGGGGAGAGAGAGGGGAAAAGAGAGAGAGGGGAGAGAGAGAGAGAGGGGAGAGAGAGAGAAAAAAATGTATGAGAGAGAGAGAGAGTGAGTGAGTGTGAGAGTGAGAATGAGAGTGAGAGTGAGAGAGAGAGGGGGGAGGGAGAGAGAAAGAGAAAGGGAGAGGAAGAGAGAAAGAGAAAGGGAGAAAGAGAGTGAGAGAGATTGATTGATTGATGACTCCACGTGCGTGCCAATATATGTTTTTTTCCCGCCGGTGACCCGAGCGGAGTGACCACATGCGAAGGAGCGGCGGGTCATCCTGGCGCGGCTATTGTCATGGCGGCTCTCCTTGCTCTCCCACCAACAATGGGTCACGTGATCGACCCCGGAGAGATTCCCTTCATTTCGGAAATTCACTTACCTGGAGTGCGTTTCAGGCTTTCGTTTTTTTTTTTTCTTTTTTTCTTTTACATTTCTCTCTTTCTTTCTTTCTTTCTTTCTTTCGCTCTCTCTCTCTTTCTGTCTCTCTGTCTCGCTGTCTCTCCCTCTCTCTCCTCCTCCCCCTCCCCCTCCCCTTTCCTTTCCTCCTCCCTCCTCCTCCCTCCCTCCCTCCTCCCTCCCTCCCTCCCTCCCTCCCTCCCTCTCTCTCTCTCTCTCTCTCTCTCTCTCTCTCTCTCTCTCTCTCTCTCTCTCTCTCTCTCTCTCTCTCTCTCTCTCTCTCTCTCTCCCTCTCTCTCTCTTTCTCTTTTCCGCTCTTATTCTGATATTCCATCCTCCTTCTCTTTTTCCTTCTCTCTCTCTCTCTCCTCGCCTTCTCTTCCGCAGTGTCCCGTCGGCGTCGCGAGGCTTATCGGAGCGTCGTCGAGTCATATTCCGTCGCGACACGAGATTTACGGGTCGGCCGTTGGTCTGTCGGGATGTCGTCGGTCCTGGAACGGCCGCCGACGTGACCCGACGGGCCGACCGCGCGCGCACACGGACGGCTCGCTGCGGGTGTCGCTCGGGTTGGGCGCGTGTGCGGAATTTGGTTATGTGTGGGCGTGTGGGCGTGGGAAGGCATGTGCGTGTAGGTGTGTGCTTGGGTTCACGAGGTGGGGGCTGTTTGGTCTTACCGGCCTCCCTCGAGACCTCACACGCCCCTTAGCCTCGACGTTCCACAAGGCCTCCCCACGCCCATCGTCCCCCACGTTCGGTCGGTCTCCCACACGCCCCTAGGCTAGGCCTCACCTCCTTCGACCCCTTCGTCACCCCAGTCTATGGCCCCCACATTCCTTCGACCTCCCCCTACACCCCTCGCCCCCAACTCCTCGACCTCCCCTACGCCCCTCACACACCACCCCCACCTCACCTCGCCCCCAGCTCCTGGACCTGGCCTCCATTTCCTTCCCGACCTTCTCTCCCCACGCCCCCTCGCCCCCACCTACCTCGACCTCCTCCCTCGCCCCTCGCCCCCACCTCTTCGACCTCGCCTCACGCCCGTCGCCCCCCCCCCTCCACCTACCTCGACCACCTCCTCGACTTCCCTCACGCCCCTCACCCCCCCATCCCCCCCTCGCCCCCCCCCCATCCCCTCGGGCGTGTAGAGGCGACCTGAACAGAGTCCGTCGTTAGCGCTGATAACCTTCCCGAGGGTCGGGCGTGCGTGCGTGCGTGCGTGGGCGGCGCGGGAACGCCTCCCCGTGGGCGTGACTTGCCCCGTGATGATAGAGGTTGATGGGTTTTAGGGCTTGGAAGGGGGTAAGAAGGGGTGTAGGGAAGGGGTTGGCAAGGGGGGGGTAAAGAAGGGAAGAGGAGGAGATGGAAGAGGAGGATGAAGAGGCAGAAAGAGAGGGAGAAGAAGCAGAAAGAGAGGGAGAAAGAGGAGAAAGTAAAGGAATAAAAAGGGAAGACTGGAAAATGCGAAGCGAGAAAAAAATATGAATACAAATCGAAATTTTCTCGCAAGTGAAAGAGGCTGGAGAGGCGGAGACGGGGAAGATAAATACGAGAGACAGAGGGAAAGGCGAAAGTTGAAATGACTGTGTTGGGGGGTGCGTGGGAAGGAGGAGGGTGGGGCCTCGAAGGGGGAGGCGGGTAGGGAGGGGCAAGAAATGCGGGAAGGGCAAGCGAGACGCTGCGGGTCAATATTGCCCCGGCGGATGCAGTGCCATGGCGGGGGGCGCGAGGGCCGTGCGGCGGGCGGGCGGGCGGGCGGGCGGAGGGTTCGGCCTCTCGTGGGCGGCGATCGCTTAATGCACTGCTCGAAGCCAGCACTGGGAGCACCTGCGCCCGCCCGCCCCCGCCCGCCCACGCCCGCCCGCTCTCTCACGGTAGAGGCTCGGCGCTCTTGGGAGGGAGAGACCCTTTAGTGATGCGCGTTCGGACCTGTAGACGTCTTGGCACGCACGTGGGTATGCCAGCGTGCCCACCCCCGCACACATGCATACATACGTACATACATATTCTGTGAATGAGTGTGAGTGTGTGAGTGTGAGTGGGTGAGAGAGAGAGAGAGAGAGAGAGAGAGAGAGAGAGAGAGAGAGAGAGAGAGAGAGAGTGAGAGAGAGAGAGACAGAGAGAGAGACAGAGAGAGAGAGAGAAAGAAAGAAAGAGAGATAGTAAGAGAGTAAGGAAGTGAGTGAGTGAGAGAAAATGAGAGCGAGAGAGTGAGAGAGAGTGCGAGAGAGAGACAGAGACAGAGACAGAAGGAGAGAGAGAGGGAGAGAGAGAGAGAGGGGTCATTAAGGAGTGAGGAGTCAAGAGAA
>NC_091587.1:2080162-2085162 GCF_042767895.1 Penaeus vannamei | reverse complement strand
AAGTATGAGTATACTTAATATTATAAGAATTACAATAGAGGCAACATTGATGAGAATGCTGCTGCTAATATGAGTAATGATTGTGATGACCATGATGATGACGATAATTATATTTATAGTAGAATTGCTTTAATCAAATTATTTTATCGATGATAATTTTGATAATAAAGATCATCATCATCATCAGCATTGGTAAGTAATGATGACGATGGCCATGAAGATGACGATGATAAGGATAATTATAATAAAATTACTATAATCAAATAATTTTACCGATGATAATTTGGATAATAAATGGCATTATCATCATCATCAGCATTGGTAAGTAATGATGATGATCGCCATGATGATGACGATGATAAGGATAATTATAATAAAATTGCCATAATCAAATTATTTTACCGATGATAATTTTGATAATAAACAATAATATCAACATCATCAACAGCAGCATTAGTACAGTAATTCTAGCGATGATGATGGAGGAAAGATGGAAGGAATCGAAGGAGTCAACCAATCGGTAGTATGGTAAGCGTGGGCGTGGGCGTGGGCGTGGGCGTGGGTACAGGTGTGCCGCATTTAGGGGGCTGTAACTCACGGGCGGGGCCTGATTATACGCTTGTTTACGAGAAGGCCGCGTGCGTATACGGTGCTTGCTTGGTGTGTGTGTGTGGGGGGGGGGTTGTTTGTGTGTGTGTAGGGGAGGTGTTTGTGTGTGTGTGGGGAGGGGCTGTGTGTGTGTGTGAGGGGGTGTTTGTGTATGAGTATGTGTGTGTATGTGGGGGGGTGGGTGTTGTGTGTGTGTGTGGGTGGGTATTTGAGTATGTGTGTGTGGGGGGTATGTTTTGTGGGGGGGAGGTGTTTGTGTGTGGGTGTGGGGGGGGGGTTGTCTGTGTGTGTGTTGGTGGTGGTGTTGATGGTAATGGTAGCATTGTGGGAATGGCTGTGCGTTGCCTTCTCTACTGCGATTTTGCCACAACCATCGCTATCCACAGTAGTGTCGTAGTACCAAGGTCTTTTGTTGTCGCAGTCCGTATGAATCGTGAGCTGTGACACCACGCTTGAATCAGGTCGCGACTCCTTCAACGTTTTAGGCCATTTAAAGGGCACAGCGGACGGCACAGCGCAGGACACAGCGTACTCAGTGGGTGCAGGAGCCGCCGTGGCCCTCGGGTGAGTAGCCTCCAGCGTGACGCAGTAGCCGCCGTGGCCCTCGGGTGATGAGTAGTCTCCAGCGTGACGCAGGGCCCCCTTGAGCGTGCCGTGGCGAGTGTGGTAGAGTACTTTGAGGGCGCGGGAGTTGTTGTTTTTGCAGCGGCGTCTCTGCGTAAACTGCGTCAACTGCGTACGTCCTCCCGGCAATTTCTCGATCTGTCGCCCCGTCGCCGCCCCGATCCCGCTCTTAATGGCTACCATCTTGGGCGCAGGAGCTTAGCTGGCTTAAGAAGAGGTTGCGAAAGGGGAGAGAGGGAGATAAGGGGAGGGATGGGGAGATAGGGGGAAAAAGGAGAGGAAGGTAGAGAGAGAAAGAAAGGAAGACAGCGAAGGAGGAAAAAAGAGAGAAAGGTAGAGAAAGAAAAATTGAAAGACAGCGAAGGAGGAAAAAAGAGAGAAGTAGAGAAAGATAAAATGAAAACAGCGAAGGAGGAAAAAAGAGAGAGAGGTAGAGAAAGAAAAAGTGAAAACAACGAAAGGAGGAAAAAAGAGAGAAAGGTAGAGAAAGAAAAAATGAAAACAGCGATAAACCCTGAAATAAGGAAACTTAGAATATAGGGTAACTTACAATCTGCATCCGTGCGTGCGTGCGCGTTTGTTTGTGTTTACGTTGTATCTGTTTGCGTGTATGTTGTATAATTCGTCAACCATAATGCACGTCTGCAGAAGTTGATGGCCTGTGGCGTCAAGTTTGCCTCCCTTTTTTATTATTATTTATTTATTTTTTGTATATTCTTTTCATGCTCCCCCCCCCCTCCCCCCCTGCCGCGTGTTTGTACGCGTTGTAAAAGTCGATGCCTCTTGCCTAATAACTCATCATTGTCCTCCGCAGTTATTCACTCGCCTCGTGTGATGGAGTTGTTGGGGAATTATATGACTTGTTGTTGTTCGCCGACTTGATTTATCTCGGGGTTTTTTGTTTTTGTTTTTTTGTTGTTGTTGTTGTTGCTGATAATCTCATTTTCTGTTGGCGCTTTGCTTCTTCGTCCGTTTTATGTTCTTCCTTCTGGTCTGTTGTTGTCATTGTTATTATTGTTGTTATCATTATTATTGTTGTTGTTGTGGTTGTGGTTGTTACTTAATTTTAATTTTATGGTTGTTATTGTTATCATTATATTATTATTATTATTATCATCATCATTATTATCATCTTTATCTTTATCTTTATCTGTATCATTATTGTTATTATTATTATTATTATTATTATTATTATTATATTGTTGTTGTTGTTGTTGAAATTATTATTATTGTTGTTGTTGTTGAAATTATTATTATTGTTGTCAATTATTATTATTATTATTGTTATTATTATTATTGTTGTTGTTGAAACTATTATTATTGTTGTTATTATTGTTGTTGGTGTTGTTGTTGTTCTTGATATCACCATCAGTGTCAATATCATCATTGCTATTATTGTTATTATTATCGTTACTGATATTGTTATCGGCATTATCTCCTCTTCTCGTTTCATCCCCGCGGGCATCAGACTTCATTTATCGCCCTTGTCCCCGAGGAGGCAAGTGGTGCCTGTCATAAATCTCCCAGTAGGAACACGACAAGGAAAATTATTTATATAAAAAAAAGGAAATAGGAACACGACAAGGAAAATTATTTATAAAAAAAAAAAAGAAAATAGGAACACGACAAGGAAAATTTATTAAATATTTATTAAAAAAAAAAGAAATGGAAACTCGTGTCGTGTTGTGTTTTGTTGCAATTTGGGTTTACATGGTGGCATGGGTGGGGGGAGGGGGAGAGGAGGGAGGAGGGGGAGAGGGGAAAGGGGGTAGAAAGGAGGTGCATTTTTTGTGATTTCGTCTGCATTCGGTCTGCTTGTGCTTGCGTGTGTGTCTCTTTTTTTTTTTTTTTTTTTTTTTTTTTTTTTTTTTTTTAGTGATAATGCGCATGTCCTAGGCTGGGTTTGTTTACCGAATACGTTTTTGTATTTATGAAAACTTTTTTTTTTTAATTGTTTTGCTGTTGTTATTTGTGTGTTTTGGATGGCAGATCTTCGTGGCATATTGGGATGCATTGGTCAGCTGATGCAGTCGACTTGTCATGCATTGGTGTTTGTTTGTCGAATCGATGGTGACAGGGAGGTTAGTGTCTTCATTGGTATCACTGTTGATTGGTATCGGTGTAGCATTCAGTGTAATCATTCTAAATTGGTATCGTTGTTTTTAAACGTTTTTTTGGAATGTTTTTTGATATTCTGTATTCTGTGGAATTTTGCACCGTGTGAAGACATATTTTTTTTTATCTCTCTCGATTTTTCATATTCATTTATTCATCTCCCGAGGGATATGTCTGCTCACATTTCGTAATAAACTCTTTCGTCTATTTTGGATTCATTAAGGAGATGGGAATTTGAGATCCGATGATTCACGCACTGGAAGTCATGTTAATCCTTGATGATAAAAAAGAAAAAGAAAAAAGAAAAAAGAAAAAAAGTAGGAATATTAAAGTGATAAAAAGATAATAAGGTCAAGTAAATTATGCTGGCAGGGGTAGGCTCCCCCCCCTCTCCCCCCTTCCTCCCCCCCTCCCGTTGTCACGCAGCGTCGCGTTTGTGGCATAGATATGTCAAGAATTTATGACTGGGTTTATGGTCCCGCGCGGGTCGCTGTAGCATTCGAAGCTCCCCAGTTATTTAATCTTAAAAGAGAAATAAATAAAGTAATGTGTGATCTTAATTAGTCCCAATTATCTCGTGATGGCGTATCGAACGAGGAGGAAATGTTGGTCGTTTGATATGTAATACTTGGAGGAAATTGCCTTTGGGGGGGGTAGGGGGAGAGGGGGGGTTAATTGCAGAAAGAAATGGTGCAGCGTTTAAATAGAATCTGAGATACTGGGAGAGGCTCGTGATGTTATGGAGGCTTATGTCAACATGGGCTCAATGTGCCTTTTTATACTGAATATGCTTTTACACATTATTATTATTATTACGCTTATTATTTTTATGGTTGTAGTTGTTATTGTCAGTGTTATTGTTGATGTTATTGTTGTTGGTGTTATTATTATTACTATTATTGTTATTATTATTGTTGTTACTGTTGTTATTGTTATTATTGTTATGACTATGATTTTGTTTTATTTTATTTTCGATTTACAATATTATCATACTACTAGTACTACTACTAAAGGTAACAATGACAATTATTATATTTTTATAAAAGAAATAAAAGAACGAAGGTGAGTGAGAGAGAAAGAGTGAGTGAGTGAGTGAGTGAGTGAGTGAGTGAGTAAGTGAATGAGTGAGAGAGAGAGTGAGTGAGTGAGTGAGTGAGTGAGTGAGTGAGTGAGTGAGAGAGAGTACGAGAGTACGAGAGTAAGAGAGTGAGTGAGTGAGTGACGAGAGATATTTCTCTTCCTTCTACGAGAAAGAAAGAAAAAAAAAGTAAATCCCAGCTGGGCTCGGCTTCTCGGTACTCTCCCCCCCTTCCTCCCCGCTCCTCCCCCCTTTCCTCTCCCCCTTCCCTTTCCCCTTCTTCCCCGCTTTCCCTTCCTTCCTTCCCCCTCCTTCACACCACACTCCTCTCCATCCCCCCGCTCTCTGCCTCCCCCTCTACCTCTTCTTCCCTTCCCTTCCCTTCCTCTTCCCCGTAAATTCTCACGGCCGGAAAAAAAATAATAATCCTTCCCCAAAGAAGTAAAGTCCTTACATCAGCGGCCGCGTCATTTATCCGCGCTGTCTCTCTCGGCCGCACGATGCACGCGGCGGATCCGCATTTCGTCCCGTCTGATCCGGCCGCTTGACGCTGACGGATTAAAGTAATTTGGAA
>NC_091587.1:2070162-2072662 GCF_042767895.1 Penaeus vannamei | reverse complement strand
TCCCCTCCATCTTTTCATTCCCTCCTTCCCCTCTCCCCTCCTTTTTACCTCCCGTACCCCTTTCCTTGCCCTCTTCCTCTCCCATCCTCCACTTCCATCCCCATCCTTCCCATCCCCTCTGACGCTGCCTCCCCCCCTTTTCCACCATCTCCCACCCCCCACCCCACCCCACCCCACCCTGAGATGAAAGATACCTCCTCATTCCCTCTTATCCCCTTTCCCCTTCACCCTTTTCCTCTCTCCCTCCCCTTTCCACCCCCATCCTTCCCATCTCCCCTCTGAAACCACCCTCTCCCCTCCCCTTCCACCCCCATCCTTCCCATCCACTCTGACAGCCCCTCTCCCCCATCTCCCCTTCACCTCTCTCACCCTCCTCCTTTCCATCTTCTCTGACGGCCCCCTCTCCCCCATCTCCCGCCCCCCATCCCCCATCCCCTCTCCCCCTCCGTCTCCCATCCCCCCATCCCTCATCCCCGTCTCCCTCATCCCTGTCCCCATCCATTCTCCCCCCTCCCCTCCCTCTCCCTCATCCCCCATCCCTTCTCCCCCTCCCCTTCCACCCCCATCCTTCCCATCCACTTCCCGACGCTCCCCTCTCCCGCCCCCATCCCCATCCCCATCCCTCCCCTCCCCCGTCTCCCCTCCCCTTCCACCCCCATCCTTCCCATCCACTCTGGACGCTCCCCCATCCCCACCCCCGTCTCCCCCAATCCCCCTCCCCGCCCTGAGATGAAAGACGCCAGTACAAGTTCCAGAGGCGAGTGGGGGCCGCTCGGCTGAGAAAGACGCTTCGGATGATTCACCTTCCAGCGTCTTTGTGTCAGTAAGACGCTGGAAGTCGATCCATTCATAATTTGTCCCTTTCGGTCTGTCGGTCTCTGGTCTCTTCTTAGGATTCTCTTTTCTTTTCTTTTTTAATTTCTCTCTCTTTCTCTTTGTCTTTGTTTGTTTCTTTCTCGTGCTCTCTCTCTGTTTTTCTGTCTGTCGGATTTTTTTTTCTGTCTGTCTCTCTCTCTGTCTGTCTCTGTGTGTCTCTCTCTGTCTGCCTGTCTGCCTCTCTTTTTCTCTCTCTCTCTCTCTCTCTCTCTCTCTCCCTCTCTCTCTCTCTCTCTCTCTCTCTCTCTCTCTCTCCCTCTCTCTCTCTCTCTCTCTCTCTCTCCCTCTCTCTCCCTCCCTCCCTCTCTCCCTCTCCCTCCCTCTCTCTCTCTCTCTCTCTCTCCCCCCCTGTCTCTCTCTCTCTCTCTCTCTCTCTCTCTCTGTTCTCTCTCTCTCTCCCTCCCTCCCTCCCTCCTCCTTTCTCCTCCCTCTCTCTCTCTCTCTCTCTCTCTCTCTCTCTCTCTCTCTCTCTCTACTCTCTCTCTCTCTCTCTCTCTCTCTCTCTCCCTCTCTTGAATCCCCCCTCGTTCTCTCTCTCTCTCTCTCTCTCTCTCTCTCTCTCTCTCTCTCTCTCTCTCTCTCTCTCTCTCTCCTTCGCTCTTTGATTAAGTCTGTGTCATTTCTCTCTTAGCTCGGTGGCGATGAGAGTCTCTCTCCTCCTCTATATGAGTTTTCCATCTCCCTCCCTCCTCCTCCTCCTCCCTCCCTCCCTCCCTCCCTCCCTCTCTCTCTCTCTCTCTCTCTCTCTCTCTCTCTCTCTCTCTCTCTCTCTCTCTCTCTCTCTCTCTCTCTCTCTCTCTCTCTCCTTCGCCTTTGATTAAGTTCTGTGTCATTTTTCTGTTAGCTCGGTGGCGATGAGTTCTTGTGCGTCTATATGAGTTTCTCCATCTCCCTCTTTACTGCTTTCTTTCCTCTTCTCTTTTCTCCTTTTTTTATTATCTTCTCATCTCTTCCCTTCTTTTTTTTCTTCTTCATTTCTCTTCAGATTTGTCTTCTCTTTGTCATATCTCATCTCATCTTCCCCCCCCCTCCCCCTCTCTCTTTTTAACATCTTTTATTTTCTTCCCTTCCCTTCCTCTTTTCTTCATATCCTTTTCCCCTGCTTCCTTCCTGTCCCCTCCTCTTCCTCCCTCTCTTCTTTCTTCCCCCTCCCCACTTCCTTTCCCCCAGCCTCTGCACCCGCCTCTTCATATCCTTCAATTTCATTTTTACCCATTATTCTTTGCACCTTCTTCACGTGCTCATTCATGGCATCCTGTTGCTGATCTCCACGACATTTATCTTCAGCTGGTAGGCTGAGGTAATAAAGACTGTGGCTAGCTCCAATCAGAGGTGGTGAGGGGAGAGGAGAGAAGGTGGGGGTAGTGAGGTGGATGAGAGGGAAAGGGTTTAGGGGAGGATGGGGTGGAAATGGATAGGGAAGGTGTGGCACACTGATTAACATTGTATGGGATAGGGATGAGAGGGAGGTGAGAGGGAGGAGTGGAGGTGAGAGAGAGGAAGGGGTGGGAGGGAGGGAAAAGGGATGAGAGGAAAAGGGGAGAGGGAGGGGGAGAAATTGAAGGGAAAGGAGGAGGAGGAGGGATTTGTAGGGAGAGGGAAAGGGGAAAGGGCTTAAAGGTAA
>NC_091587.1:2057662-2067662 GCF_042767895.1 Penaeus vannamei | reverse complement strand
CCCTGCCCATTCCTCCTCCTCCCTCTCTTCCTTTCCCTTTCCTCCTCCTCCCTCCCTTCCCTTCCCTTTCCTCCCCTCTCCTCTCTCTCCTCCCTTCCTTCCCTTCCCTTCCCTTCCCTTCTCCTCCTCTCCTTCCCTCTCCTCCCCGTCCTCGTCCACTGCGACGGCGACTACGAAAGCAACAACAGCAATAACAACAACAACAACGACGACGACGATGACGACGACGACTGCCTCTCGTCTCCCCTCCTCGTCATCCTCCTCCTCCCTTCCCTTTCCTCCTCCTCCTCCTCCCTCCCTCCCTTCCCTCTCCTACTCCTCCTTCTCCTCCTTCTCCTCCTCCTCCCTTCCCTTTCCTCCTCCTCCCTCCCTCCTCCCTCCCTCCCCTTTCCCCCTCTCTCCTCCTCCTCCCTCTCCTCCTCCTCCTCCTCCTCCTCCTTCTCCTCCTCCTCCTCCCCCCTCGTCCTCCGACTCTCCCAGCGCTGTTTACTCTCTCCCGAAGAGGACATACCGATTGCCTCCTCAGGGAAAGGCAACGCCATCGTGGTGTTATTATAAGATATTTGTTTATTTATTTTTTTGGCTTGCGGTGCATCTGTGGCACTTCTCGTCTGCTCCCCTTTCTCTCTTCTCTCTTTCTTCGCTCTTTCTGCTCTCTATTCAGTTTTCTTTCCATCTCTGTCCTCTTCTCTTCCCGTCTCTTTCCACTCTTTATTCACTTTTCTTTTCCTTTCTATCTTCTTCCCGTCCCTTCTCGTACCACTCTTTATCCATTTTTCCTTCCCTTTCTATCCACTTCCCTTCGCCTCTTCTTCCCCTCTCTATCCTCTTCCCTTCTCCCCCCTGTCCTCTCGCCCTCCATCCACTTTTCCTCCCCTTTCTGGTCCTTTCTCTCCTTCCACTTTCTTCCCATTTCCTTCCCTCTCCCTCATTCTCATTCCTCTCTCCGTCCCCCTTACCTTCCATTTTCCTTCTCCTCTCCTTCCACTCTCCCTTGCCTTTTCCACTCTTCCCATTTCCTTCCCTCTCCCTCATTCTCATTCCTCTCTCTCCGTCCCCTTTCCCTTTCCATTTTCCTTTCCCCCTCTCCTTCCCACTCTCATTCCACTCTCTCCTTGCCTTTTCCACTCTCCCATTTCCTTCCCCTCTCCCTCACTCTCATTCCTCTCTCCGTCCCCTTTCCTTCCATTTTCCTTCTCCTCTCCTTCCCACTCTCATTCCACTCTCCTTGCCTTTTCCACTCTCCCATTTCCTTCCCCTCTCCCTCATTCTCATTCCTCTCTCCGTCCCCTTTCCTTCCATTTTCCTTCTCCTCTCCTTCCCACTCTCATTCCAGTCTCCTTGCCTTTTCCACTCTCTCCCCCCCCGCCACTAAGCCCCGCCCCGTGCCCCCACCTTGACCTTGAGACAGATCATGATTTGGGATGTCTTCACGCTTAATTGATGAACGAGAAAGGGGGAGGGTGTGAGGAGGACGTCGCGGAGAGAGGGAGAGAGAAGGAGAGAAGGAGAGGAGGAGAGGGAAGGAGAGAGAGGGTGAGGGAGAGAGAGAGAGAGAGGAGGAGAGGGAAGGAGGGAGGGAGAGGAGGAGAGATATACACAAACAGACAGAAAGAAAGAAGGAGAGAAATAGAGAAAGAGAAACAGACACAAACAGACAGGCAAACAGGCAGACAAGCAGACATATAGATAGATAGATAGATGCAAAGTTAGAGACAGACGGACAGGCAGACAGACAGACAGACAGACAGACAGACAGACAGACAGACAGACAGACAGACAGACAGACAGACAGACAGACAGACAGGCAGGCAGGCAGAGGGAGAGAGAGAGAGAATAAGAAAAAGAATAAAAGCAAGAAAGAATGAGAATGAGAAGCGCCTCTGTGCACGATGACCGGCAGCGAAGCCACGCACAACTAAAGAAAAAGGCCTCGTGACAGTACTCCGAGATGCCTGCGATGAAACAGAGACAGCTGAGGGTAAAGTCATGGCTATGGAGTGTCTTGTGTCTTGTCCGTATCTTGGGAGGTGGGAACGAGAGATCTGGTGGGGGAGAAGAAACGAGTCGGGAGCGTGTGATGAACAGGATATTCGTGTTGACGAACGGAGGAAAGGTGTGGGTGAGAATGAATATCTGCACAATACACGAGATGTGAGAATGAAAATCTTCACAATACACGAGATGTGAGAATGAAAATCTTCACAATACACGAGATGTGAGAATGAAAGTCTTCACAATACACGAGATGTGAGAATGAAGATCTTCACAATACACGAGATGTGTTTGGAATATGTCTTCGTCAGATATCTTGGCATTTCCGACGGAGAAATATATTCGAAGCCGGTCAAATCCTACTCTGCTATGGTGAAAGATATTCATTCTCATTCGTACTTTTTTTTCCGTGATTAATGTGTAAAAGGAGGGGAGGCGAGGGGAAAAAAATTGACGAAGGGGAGTTTCGTTTGGGCGTCCCTCCTGCTGGACCTCAGAGCGGCCACTTGGGAGGAGAGGGAGAGGGGAGAGGGGAGGGGAGGGAGGGAGGGGGAGGGGGAGGGGGAGGGAGGGGAGGGAGGGGAGGGAGGGCAGGGAGGGAAGGGAGGGAAGGGAGGGAAGAGGGAGGGAGGGAGGGAAGGTGGAGTGAGGGAGGGAGGGAGGGAGGGAGGGAGGGGGAGAAAGGGGGGGTGAGGGAGGGAGAGAAGGAGAGGGGAGGGAGAGGAGAAGGAGAGGAGAGGGAGAGGGTAGGGAGAGGAGAAGGAGGGGGAGGGATAGGAGAAGGAGAAGGGGAGGGAGAGGAGAGGGGAGGGAGAGGAGAGGAGAGGGGGAGGGAGGAGAGGGAGAGAGAGGAGAGGGGAGAGAGAGAGAGAGAGAGAGAGAGTGGGAGAGAGAGAGAGAGAGTGGGGAGAGAGAGAGAGAGAGAGAGAAAGAGAGGGGGGGAGAGAGAGAGAGAGGGGGAGAGAGAAAGGGAGGGGGAGAGAGAGAGAGAGAGAGGGGGAGAGGAGAGAGAGAAAAAGAGAGAGAGAGAGGGGGGGGGGCAGCTTTTCATCCGCGCGTGTCTGTGTTTGTGTGTGTAAGGGAGATGTGGCGGAGATTGTGGCGTTGATTAGCATTTCTGGGTGTTGGAGGTTTGGGTTTTTTATGTGTATGTTGCGGTGACGTATCTGTTGCGGAGATTATGAGGGGATCTCTCTCTTTCTATCTCTCTCTTTCTCTCTTTCTCTTTTTTCTCTTCTTTCTCTTTCGCTTTCTCTTTCTCTCTCTCTCTCTTTCTCTCCCTCCTTCTATTTTTCTCTCTCCCTTTCTCTCTTCTCTTTCTCTCTCTCCTCTCTCTCTCTCTCTCTCTCTCTCTCTCTCTCTCTCTCTCTCTCTCTCTCTCTCTCTCTCTCTCTCTCTCTCTCTCTCTCTCTCTCTCTCTCTCTCTCTCTCTCTCTCTCTCTCTCTCTCTCTCTCCCTCTCTTCTCTCTCTTTCTTTCCCTTTCTCTCTCTCTCACGTCCATCTATCCATCCACCCACCCACCCACCTACGTATCCATCCACCCACCCATCCACCCACCTTCCCCTCTTCACCCAAGTATCCTCGGTGGGTGTTTAAACCTCGGTGCATTATCCGGGGCCGTTTAGCTCCGCGGCTCCCCCAGCTAAAGTAGTGGCGAGGGCCGCTGCCCGTAATTTGGTAATAATGAATAAATTGGCCGGACTTGCGGTGGGTCTGGCAGCCCGGGGCGCTTCGGGCGTGCGGGGCGGGCGTGCGGGCGGGCGGGCGGGTGTTGCGTCACTGCACCTGTGGCGGAGGCCTGGGCCGGAAGGGGCCCTCTCGTGGCCTGTCGGGGGTCCTCCCTCCCCCCTCTCATTCCCTCTCATATCTGGCTATCTATATGTCTGCCTATACATATATATCTACATTGGTAGATATAGATATCTTTTACGTATACATACATACATTCATACATACACACACAATATATGTATGGAGGTATATGTATGCTTATATTCATCATTATCATCGTCTTCAACCTGTATCAATCCACCGCAGGACTTGGGTTTCTCTCGTCCAATTTTTCCGGTCTTGCATTTCCTGTTTCCAGTCTTAACCACCACATTTCGTATATGTATTTGTGTGTGTGTATATATGTATATATATATATATATATATATATATATATATATATATATATGTATATATATATATATATGTATATATATATATATATATATATATATACATATATATACATATATATACACACATATATATATACATATATATATACATATATACATACATATACATATATATTTACATATATTTATACATATATATACACATATATACATATATAAATATACATACATACCTATACATATAGATATATATATATATATATTTACATATATATATACATATACATATACATATATATATATATATATATATACATATAAATATACATATAAATATATACATATATATATATATATATATATATATATATATATATATATATATATATATATATATATACATATATATATACATATATATATATATACATATACATATACATATACATATACATACATACATACATACATACATACATACATACATACATACATACATACATACATACATACATACATACATACATACATACATACATACATACATACATACATACATACATATATATATATATATATATATATATATATATATATATATGTAAGTATATATATGTATATTCATTTATTTATTTACATATTTATTTTCTGTATTCTTTATGCTCACATGCACAGCAGAAGTGCGTTCAGCTGAGGTTCAAGAGGGTCTGTAAACGACACGACATCCTGAACGCCTCAATGAAAAGGGTTTACGAGATTATATGCACATTGCGTATACATTGCACGCGCGTACGCATATGCAAACACACACACGCACACGCACGCACGCACGCACACGCACGCACGCACACGCACGCACGCGCACGCACGCATGCACGCACGCACGCACGCACGCACGCACGCACGCGCACACACACACACACACACACACACACACACACACACACACACACACACACACACACACACACACACACACACACACGTACACACACTCACATACACACACACGCACACGCACACGGAGACAGCGAGAAAGAGATGTACACAGAGTCGAGCATTTTCCGGCGACACATAGAAACATAGAAACAGAAACAAAGAAACAGAAACATAGAAACATAGAAACAAAAACATAGAAACATAGAAACAGAAACATAGAAACATAGAAACAGAAACATAGAAACATAGAAACAAAAACATAGAAACATAGAAACAGAAACATAGAAACAGAAACATAGAAACATAGAAACAGAAACATAGAAACAGAAACATAGAAACATAGAAACAGAAACATAGAAACAGAAACATAGAAACATAGAAACAGAAACATAGAAACATAGAAACAAAAACATAGAAACATAGAAACAGAAACATAGAAACATAGAAACAGAAACATAGAAACAGAAACATAGAAACATAGAAACAGAAACATAGAAACATAGAAACAGAAACATAGAAACAGAAACATAGAAACAGAAACATAGAAACAGAAACATAGAAACAGAAACATAGAAACAGAAACATAAAAACATAGAAACAGAAACATAGAAACATAGAAACAGAAACATAGAAACATAGAAACAGAAACATAGAAACAGAAACATAGAAACAGAAACATAAAAACATAGAAACAGAAACATAGAAACATAGAAACAGAAACATAGAAACATAGAAACAGAAACATAGAAACATAGAAACAGAAACATAGAAACAGAAACATAGAAACATAGAAACAGAAACATAGAAACAGAAACATAGAAACATAGAAACAGAAACATAGAAACAGAAACATAGAAACAGAAACATAGAAACAGAAACATAGAAACATAGAAACAGAAACATAGAAACAGAAACATAGAAACAGAAACATAGAAACAGAAACATAGAAACATAGAAACAGAAACATAGAAACAGAAACATAGAAACATAGAAACAGAAACATAGAAACAGAAACATAGAAACATAGAAACAGAAACATAGAATCAGAAACATAGTAACATAGAAACAGAAACATAGAAACAGAAACATAGAAATAGAAACATAGAAACAGAAACATAGAAACATAGAAACAGAAACATAGAAACAGAAACATAGAAACAGAAACATAGAAACATAGAAACAGAAACATAGAAACATAGAAACAGAAACATAGAAACAGAAACATAGAAACAGAAACATAGAAACAGAAACATAGAAACAGAAACATAGAAACAGAAACATAGAAACATAGAAACAGAAACATAGAAACATAGAAACAGAAACATAGAAACAGAAACATAGAAACAGAAACATAGAAACAGAAAAATAGAAACAGAAACATAGAAACATAGAAACAGAAACATAGAAACAGAAACATAGAAACAGAAACATAGAAACATAGAAACAGAAACATAGAAACAGAAACATAGAAACATAGAAACATAGAAACAGAAACATAGAAACATAGAAACAGAAACATAGAAACAGAAACATAGAAACATAGAAACATAGAAACATAGGCGTCGGAATAAGTCCTTCCGCAGCGGACGGGACGCACCCGCCGACACACGCCTCCTCGACGCTGAAATCTGCATATATTCCTCCACATATTTTTCCAGGTCGCACGCAAACATGAGACGTTGGGGGGGGGGGGAGAGGGAGAGGGATGGGGAAGGGGAGGGAGGAGGGAAGGGAGAGGGAGGGGAGGGGGCAAGGAAGGGGAGAGGGTAAGGGGGAAAGGGGAGGGGGAAGGGAAAGGAAGGGAAGGAGGAGGGGAAGGGGGAAGGGAAGGGGAAGGGGAAGGGAAGGGAGGGGGAGGGGGTAGGGGGAGGGGGAAAGGGAGGGGAAGGGGAGGGGAGGGTCAAGGGGAGGAGGCATGAGAGGACCTGGATATAAATAGGTAGGGATAATGGAGTGGGGAAAAGGGGGAGGGAGGAGGAGTGGCTTAGAAAAGAAGGGTAGGGGTAGAAAAGAGAAGGAGGGGGAGAGTGAGTGGGAGAAGGGGAGAGTGGGAGAGCGAAAGGGGAGAGAGAGATGGGGAAAGAGTGGGGGAGGGAGAGAGTGAGATAGAGGAGAAAGGGAAGGTAGGTGTGGAAAAGTGGGGAGAGTGTAGAAGAAGGGAGAGAGAGGGGAGAAGAGGAGAGTGGGAGAAAGGTGGAAAGAAGGTGAGAAGAGGAGAGGGGGAGAGTAGAAGAAGGGAAAGAGGGCGAGAAAAGGAGAGTGGGAGAAGGGGAAAGAAGGCGAGAAGAGGAGAGGGTGAGAGTAGAAGAAGGGAAAGAGGGCGAGAAGAGGAGAGTGGGAGAAAGGGAGGGAGAGAGAGAGCAAGGGGAGAGGGCCTATCCTGCCTGGACGCACTGCGCTACGGTTCCCATGGCGGTTTCACACATGCAGATCTCCGCCGGGCGCCCGCCTTCCCACACGCCCGCGCCCGGGAAGAGAAAGGAGAATTTCAGAAAAGAAAGAAAAAAAAAGAAAGGAGAATTTCAGACAGACAGACAGAGAGAAAGAGAGAGAGAAAGAGAGAGAGAAAGGAGCAGGAGAGAATGGGGGGATGTCGTGGCTTTGTGTGTGTGTGTGGGGGGGTTGTGTGTGTGGAGGGGGGTTGGGTGTGTGGAGGGGGGTTGTGTGTGTGTGGGGGAGGGGTTGTGTGTGGGGGTTGTGTGTGTGTGTATGTGTGGGGGGGGGGGTTGTGTGTGTGTGGGGGTAGTTGTGTGTGGGGTGTAGTTGTGGGGGAGTTGTGTGTGTGTGCGTGCTTGTGTGTGTGTGTGTTTGTGTATGTTTCTGTGTGTCTGTGTTTGTGTCTGTAAAATGATGAATTAATAAAGGAACGTATATGGGTCGTTCACTTTGTTTCTCATCCTTCTAAATGCAAGTGGAAAGTAGTTCACGGAAAAAGGAAGAGAGAATGGAATATTGGGAATGTAGTAGCAGCAAAAAGCAGTGCTCGTGGACTGATGGAGAGGAGAAAACAAAGAATGAAAGAGGAGGAGAAGGAGGGAGGGGAAAGGAAGAAGAAGAAGGAGGAGGGAGGAGGAAGAAGGAGGAGAGAGGAGGAAGAAGAAGGAAGTAGGGGGAGTGAGGAGGAAGAAGGAGGATAGAGGAGGGATGAGGAAGAAGGAGGAGGGAGTAGGAAGAAGAAGGGAGGAGGAAGTAGGAGAAGGGAGGAGGATAGAGGAGGAAATAGGAGGAAGAAAGAGGAGGGAGTAGGAAGAAGAAGGGAGGAGGAAGAAGGAGAAGGGAGGAGGGAGGAAGATGAGGAGGAGAGAGGAGAGCAGAGAGCAGAGAGTAAACACAGCTCGGCGGTGAAGTGAAAGGATTGCCCGGGAGGAAAGTCCGGGCGCAAACACGCAAACAGGGGCGACCGCCGAGGAAAGAGACGGAGAAAGGGAGAAAGAGGAGGAGGAGGAGGAGGAGGGAGGGAGGAGGAGGAAGAGAAGAGGAGGAGAGGGAGGCAGGAGGAGGAGGAGAGGAGAGGAGGAGGAGGAGATGGAGGGAGGAGGGAGGAGGAAGAGGAGGAGGAATCTTTGTCTTGGGGAGGCTGGAGAGAGTGGGGGAGGCTGGAGTGTCTTCTCGTCACTCCTAGAGAGAGAGAGAGAGAGAGAGAGAGAGAGAGAGAGAGAGAGAGAGAGAGAGAGAGAGAGAGAGAGAGAGAGAGAGAGAGAGAGAGAGAGAGAGAGAGACGCTTCCATTTTCTCTCCCTCTCCCTTCCCCTCCCCACTTCGTCCAAACTCTTCTTACTCCCCTTTCCCCACTCCCCCTTTCCTGCCACTCTGCTTCCTGCCCCTCTCCGTCCCCACCCGTCCCCCTCCCCTACTCCCTTCCTCTCCCACTCCGTGCTCTCCCCCTGCTTCTATTACTCTCCTCTCCGTCCGTACCTCCCCCGTTCCTTCTCTCCCTTTTCTCCCTCTCCCTCTCCCCACTCCGTCCTCTCCCCTCCCCCTACTCCCCTCTCCCCACTCCGTCCTCCCCCCTCCCCCTACTCCCTCTCCCCACCCGTCCGCCCCCCTCCCCCTACTCCCCCTCCCCCTACCCCCTCTCCCCCACTCCGTCCGCCCTCCCCTACTCCCTCTCCCCCTCTCCGTCCTCCCCCTCCCCCTACTCCTCTCCCCCACCCGTCCTCCCCCCTCCCCCCTACTCCCCTCCCCTCTCCGTCCTCCCCTCCCTACTCCCCTCTCCCCACCCGTCCGCCCCCCTCCCCCCTACCCCCTATCCACACCCGTCCGCCCCCTCCCCCTACTCCCCTCTCCCCAGCCCGTCCTCCCCCTCCCCCTACTCCCTCTCCCCCACTCCGTCCGCCCCCTCCCCTACTCCCTCTCCTCCCCTACCCCTCTCCCCACTCCGTCCGCCCCCTCCCCCTACTCCCCTCTCCGTCCCTCCCTCCCCCCTACTCCTCCTCCCCCACCCGTCCGCCCCCTCCCCCTACTCCCTCCCCCTCCCTGTACTCCTCCCCCTCCTCTCCGTCCTCCCCTCCCCCTACTCCCCTCTCCCCCACTCCGTCCGCCCCCTCCCCCTACTCCCCTCTCCTCTCCGTCCTCCCCCCTCCCCCTACCCCCTCTCTCTCCCTTTTCTCCCTCCGCCCCTCCTTACTCTGTCCTCCCCTCCCCCTACTCCCTCTCCCCACCTGTCCTCCTCCCTTACCCCTCTCCCCACTCCTTCTTATCTTCCCTGCTCCCCCTCTCCCCACTCCGTCCTCCCCCTCCCCCTTCTACTCCCTCCCATCCCTCCCCGTTCCTCTCCCTTTCTCCCTCTCCCCACTCCGTCCCTCCCCCTCCCCTACTCTCCCTCCCACTCCGTCCCTCCCCTCCCTACTCCCCTCTCCCTCTCCCTCCCCGTTCCTCTCCCTTTTCTCCCGAGGCCACACGGGAGGGATTCCCCCATTACTGTAGAAATTACCTTATTT
>NC_091587.1:2045162-2050162 GCF_042767895.1 Penaeus vannamei | reverse complement strand
CTCTCTCTCTCTCTCTCTCTCTCTCTCATCTCTCTCTCTGTCTCTCTCTCTCTCTCTTTCTCTCTCTCATCATCTCTCTCTCTCTCTCTCTTTCTCTTTCTCTCTCTCTCTCGCATCATCCCTGTTTCTGTATTCTTCTCTTCCCACTAGTCTTCCTTTTCCTCTTTCCGTCTATCTCTCTCCTCCCATTCCCCGTCCCTTTTTTTCTCTCTTCCTCTCCATTCACTATCCCATCTTTCGTCGTCTTTCTCTGCCTTTGACTCATTCCTTTTCATCATCTTCCATTATTTCCCCTCGCCCTTCGCCCTCCATTCTGAGGTAGGCCTACTTCTCCTGTCCTCTCTTGCCAGCCTTGTTGCTTTCTGATTTTTTTTATAGGCCTATGTTCCTCCCACAGTGTATGTTAGGTAGTTGTTACAGTTTTGTTGTGTTGCAATGTTTTTGTTCTTTATTATTGTTGTTATGATTTTTATTAATGTTGTTGTTGTTGTTATATCATTATTATTGATGTTATTATTGTTGATGTAATTGTTATTGTTATTTTTAATGTCTGATGTTATTTTCATTATTGTTAGTGTCATAATTTTTTATTGTTAATGATATCATTATTATTGTGATAAAAATAATGATGATGATAATATTATTATTATTGTTGTTGTTTTTCTGTTATTGTTATTGATGTTACTATTATCATTGTCAATGTCAACATGAATCATCATTATTATTTACTAATATATATGTTTCTTGTATTCTTTGTTCTCGTATGTTTTACCATATTTCATTCTTTTCCAGGTACTGTGTCCCATCGATTCACCTGGCCGGGTTGGGTACGTTTTGCTGGAATTTCTCGTCTCGTTTTCTTTTCTCTGTCCTGTATTCCGTGATTTCTCCTAATTTAATTAAGACTTTGGTGTTCATTTCATATGTGACACGTTTGTGTGAGTATGTGTGTGTTTGTTTGTTTGTTTTTGTGTTTGTGTGTGTGTGTGTGCGCAGACACGGAAGAGAAAGGTGACAGAAGCGTGGAAAGAGATGGTATGAGGGAGGGAGGGAGGAAGGACGGAAGGGAGGAAGGGAGGAAGGGAGGAAGGAAGGAAGGAAGGAAGGAAGGAAGGAAGGAGGGAGGAGGAAGGAAGGAAGGATGGAAGGAAGGAAGAAAGATGGAAGGAAGGAAGGAAGGAAGGAAGAAAGAAGGAAGGAAGAAAAAGAAAAGAAAGAAAGATTAAGAAAGAAAGAAAAGACAGAGAGAGAGAGAGAGAGAGAGAGAGAGAGAGAGAGAGAGAGAGAGAGAGAGAGAGAGAGAGAGAGAGAGAGAGAGAGAGTGAGAGTGAGTGAGTGAGGGAGGGAGGGAGGGAGAGGGCGGCAGGTAGACCCGAGAGAGAAAGGCGGGCGGCTGGCCGGCCGCACATCACGCCGGCGGGCCAGGATCATGACGTTCAATTAGAGTTAGATCATTGTTGGACTATTGACCGGGACGCCGAGTGCGGGACGTCTGCACCGTCTCTCCTGCACAGGCTGTTGCACTCACCTGCGAGGTTGCACGGATATTGCACGCCGGGGGGATGTGAGGGGCCATGTGGCACGAAGGAGAAAGCTGCGGTCGGCCGGCGCTGCGCGGCGCTGAGGAACGCGGCTTCGCAAGTGACCCGAACGCTGTGTTGCGGCCGAAGCGAAGGGCTCGCGGGGGGTCCGGGCGGGCCGACGCCGACGCCTCGCTCTCATACCGATACTCATGCTCACACGGCCATGCTCGCGTTCGTGTTCGGAAGGGAAGGGCGTGAGGAGGAAAGAGTACGGGGCTGGGCAGGTAAGAGCGAGAGAGATGGAACGGGGAGCACAGGCAAGGGCGGGAGAGGAGCCAGGGAGAAAGACGCGAGACCTGGAGCCAGCGCCAGAGCCAGCGCCAGAGCCAGAGCCAGTGCCAGGGCCGGAGGCAAGGGCGCGCGCGAGCGACCGAGGGAGCGAGGGCCGGCCTCCCGCGGGCGGCCTGGCCCCCAGACGGACAGGCTCCATCAGCAGCGCCCGCGTATGCCTCGCGTGTAAGGACGCCCGTGAATGGCTGCGGCATAATCAAGCGTGATGCTCATTTACCGAATGAACTAACTTAATTACAGCTAATTAAACGAGTGAATGAACTAAATTTGGAGGAATTATACGAATCTGTGACTCCAGCGCTGGCGCGCCGCCATGTGTCTTGCCCGTATCACGCCGTCGACAACGCCTCCGGGCCGCACACTGCTCTAACCTGCATCGTAACATTGCCCGTTGCGCCGTTTCCGTCAGCGCCGCTCAATGCATGCGACGTGGGAATGTGCGGGACTTCATGCACGGCAACAGCACCTGGGACTTGCATTACAACGCCTTGCATATCATACCGGCGTCGTGCATGCTGCAATATTGCCAGGCATCAACGTTGTATTACAGCCGAGAGATTGCACGCGCTCTCTGCATTATCCCCGAACGCCGTCCCGAGTTTTGAGACATTTTAAGAAGCGACCGAGAGGAAGAAGTGGAAGCGACGGGTTGACTCGGGAAGTGAAGACGCGGAACCGGGCTTCGGGTTCTTAGGCGTCTTTGAGAACCGCGAAGCAAAGGGAAGGCGGCGGCGGAGTAAGAGGAAATGATGGATAAGGGGTAAAGAAAATGGATAGATTGATAATGTGTAAGAAACGTTGTTGTTTTTATTTCTCTTGGTTTGTCTCTTTTCTTCTCTGTCTCTCTCTGTTTCTTTTCTTCTCTCTCTCTCTCTCTCTCTCTCTCTCTCTCTCTCTCTCTCTCTCTCTCTCTCTCTCTCTCTCTCTCTCTCTCTCTCTCTCTCTCTCTTCTCTCTCTCTATCTATTTATCTATCTATCTCTGTCTATCTATATATCTATCTATCTCGGTTTCGTTTCTCTTTTGTGTGCTTTTGTTTACGTAAATCCAGCTCGCCCTTTCATTTCCTTCTCGCTTTCCTCTTCCCCTGTTCTCTTCACCGCCCACTTCTACCCTCCCTCGTCTCTTCTCTCTTGTCTTCTCTCTCATCTCCGTCGGAGATTCCGCAAGTCCGTCTTCACAGCCAGGAAACTTTGCATCTCTATGGAAGAAAAAGTAAAGTTTACGCTCACAACTTTACCCGATTAGGTTTACGCGCTGCACTTATCTCGCTGTCGTGAAATACAGCTCTTTCCTATTCGTGAAAGTTGGGGGGGATATTTTTCCTCTGAGCTCGCGTTGGCCGGGGCGGTGTCTTGTCTCGGGACGTCGGAGGCACGGGGGCGTCGGGAAGGAATATTTTCTTCGCGCGAGAGATGTCCTTGGTCGGTTTCGAATTTTAAATTGGTGGGAAGTGCGTGTACGTATTCGGAACCGGGCGAATCCGAGAGAAATCGCTGTATTTCTGGCAAAGGTGTATTCCAAACGGGTCAAGTTGCATCTCTTGTATTGTGAAAATATACATTCTCATTCATACCTTTTCTACGTTGGGCATGAATACGGTTTATTCTTGATCTCACGCCCGTAGACACAAACCTGCCTCGCATTCCTTCTGGCGCTCCTAAGCTCTGAGAACCGCACAGTTTCAACGGAACGGCCTGTAGCGCGACACTTTAGTTCTTCGCGCGGCCCTCAAACGCTACGGTTCCGAGAGGTGGTGCGCCTAGCAGAAGACGCGCACTCTGTTTACAAACATCGGTAGTGAGGAATGCCAGGGAATGTTTTTTCTTTTGAGGGTGGATTTTGTCTTATTAACTTGTATGGTCACCGGAATGCTGGTGGGCCCGGATTGACTCGTATCATGTAGTATAAGTATCAGATAGTGTAAGTATCAGTTAGTATAAGTATCATATATTGTAAGTATCATATAGTATAAGTATCAGTTAGTATAAGTATCAGATAGTATAAGTATCATATAGTATAAGTATCATATAGTATATGACTAGTATCATATAGCAAAGCAGAGGATGTTTAATGGGAAGAAACACGGGGGCGTGATTATTGATTTGGAGGCCTAGCTACAGGATTGATGATGGAATATTTGCTGTATGAAGGTGAATAGAAGACTGTCATTAATGCTAGAACGGAGAGGGAAGGGGGGAGGGAGGGGGGAGTCACAGCCAATGCCCTTCAAATGCGAACTTTAATACACGGAGAGTCCGCGTGGGCCATTGTTTACATTTGAGCTTCACCGTAGCGCTACAGACTGGAGGTTCTGTTCGAGCGTGTTCTTCGAAGCGCGCAAAAAGTATTCCGTATTTATTTTCCAGCGGAAGGCGAGGCTGCATGCACGCACTCGCTTATAGACACACTCACATTCGCTCACACACCCATTCATTCATTGGTCATTTGCTCACTCACAACTTAACTCGCTTATTCATTTACTCATTTATTGACCCACGCATCCCTATTCTCTCCCTCTCTCTCTCCTTCCCTCCCTCACTCTCTCCCTCTCTCCGTCCAACCGTCTCTCCCTCCCTCCCTCCCCTCTCCATTCCTCCTCTCCCTCCCTCCTATTTTTCCCTCCCTCTCTCCCTTCTCCCCTGCCTCCTTCTCCCTCCCACCTATTTTCCCTTCCTCCCTTCCCTCCCGCCTATTTTCCCTTTCTCCCTCCCTCCCACCTCTCTTTCCCTCTCCCTTCCACCTTTCTTTTTCCCTCCCACCTCTCTTTCCCTCTCCCTCCCACCTCTATTTCCCTTTCCCTCTACCTCCCACTCTCTCTTTCCCTCTCCCTCCCTCCCTCTCTTTCCCTCTCCCTCCCTCTCTTTCCCTCCCTCCCTCCCTCTCTTTCCCTCACACTTCCAGGTTGCAGATTTTTCAGCGGGCGTGACGGATGTGATTGTGCACTAAATCGCGGCCCTGATATTCGGGCTCGCCTCCCCGCCTGTTTCCCGTTCGCGCGCGGCCGGGGGTTTCAATACGCTCGCTAATGGAAGCGTTATTGAAATGTGGAGAGAGAGAAGAGCCGGTGGAGGGAGTGGTGGGAGGGAATGGTGGGAGGGGAGGGAGGGGTGGGGTGAAGGGGGAG
>NC_091587.1:2025162-2032662 GCF_042767895.1 Penaeus vannamei | reverse complement strand
TCCCACCCTTCCACCCCGACCCTTCCACCCTTCCCACCCCCAAGCCCTACTCTTCCACCCTTCCACCGCTTCCACCCCTCAGCCCTCTACCCTTCCACCCCTTCCACCCTCAGCTCCTCTACTCCTTCCACCCTCCCACCTTCCACCCCCAGCCCTACTCTTCCACCCCTTCCACCCTTCCCACCCTCTACCCTCCCACCCTTCCACTCCTTCCACCCTCAGCTTCCCCTCTACCCTTCCACCCTCCCCACTCCTTCCACCCCCAGCTCCCTCTACCCTTCCACTCCTGCCACCCCTTCCACCCCCAGCCCTCTACCCTTCCACCCTGCCACCCTTCCACCCCCAGCCCTCTACCCTTCCACCCTGCCACCCTTCCACCCCCAGCCCTCTAACCTTCCATCATCCCACCCTTCCACCCTTCCACCCTTCCATCATCCCACCCTTCCACCCCGACCCTTCCACCCTTCCACCCTTCCACCCTGCCACCCTTCCACCCCCAGCCCTCCACCCTTAGCACGCCACTGCAGTTTACACCATCAATTTTGTATCCGCGCCAAGAAGGGTGGTTTTGGTCCCGCGACGGTCGTTAAGGAAGGAATCTTGGACACTTGTCTTTTTCTTGGGAAGAGGAAGGGGAAGGGAGGGGGAAGGGAATGGGAGGGAAGTGGTGAAGGGGAGGGAGGGGGAAGGGGATTGGAGGGAAGTGGAGGAGGGGAGAGGGGAAGGGAATGGGAGGGGGAAGTGGAGGAGGGGGAGGGAAGGGAGGGGGAAGGGAATGGGAGGGGGAAGGGAAGGGATGGAAGTGGTGTAGGGGAATGGGATGGAAGTGTAGGGGGGGAGGGGAAGGGATGGAGGAAGGAATTGGAGAAGAGGGGAGGGGAAAGGGATGGGGAAGGGAATGGGAGGGGGAAGGGATGGGAGGGAAGTGTAGGGGGGAGGGAAGTGGAGGAGGGGAGGGGGAGAAGGGAAGGGATGGGAGGTGGAAGAAATGGAGGAGGGGAAGGAGGGAGGAGGGGGAGGGAAGTGGAGGAGGAGAGGGGGAGGGGAAGGGATGGGAGGGAAGTGGGAGAAGGGGAGAGGGGGGAAGGGGAAGGGAAATGGGATGGGAGGGAGGGAATGGGATGGGATGGGAGGTGGAAGGGGAAGGGAAGGGAGGGGAGGGAAAGTGTAGGGGGAGAGGGGAAGAGGAGTAAGGGAAGTGCAGAAAAGGAAGAGGGGAAAGGGAAAGGGATGGGAAGTGGAAAGGAAGAGAGAGGGAGGGAAGGGATGAGTGAGGGAAGGGATGGGAGGAAGTGGTGAAAGGGGGAGAAGAAGGGATGTGGAAGTGGAGGGGAGGATGGGACGGGGAAGGGATGGGAGGGAAGTGGAGGAGGGGAGGGAAAGGGAGGGAAGTGGAAAGCAAGAGAGGGGAGGGTGGGGGAAAGCGAAGGGGAGGGAAGTGGAGGAGAGAGGGGAGGGGAAGGGATGGGAGGGAAGTGGTGAAGGGGAGGGAAAGGGATGGGAGGTGGAAAGGAAGAGGGGAAGGGAAAAGGGAAGGGATGGGAGGAAAGCGGAGAAGGGGAGGGAAAGGGATGGGAAGTGGAAAGGAAGAGAGAGGGGAGGGGAAGGGAAGGGATGGGAGGGATGTGGAGAAGGGGAGGGGAAGGGATGGGAGGGATGTGTGAGGAAGGGGAGGGGAAGGGATGGGAGGGAAGTGGAGGGGAAAGAGGGGAAGGGGAAGGGAGGGGACAGAATGTGGGAAAGCTGAGGAGGGGAGGGGAAAGGATGGGCTGGAAACTGGAGAGGATGGGAGGGAAGAGGAGGGGAGGAAGGGGAAGGGAAAGTGAAAGTGAAAAGGTGATAGGGAGGGAGAGGGAGTGTCGGAGAAGGGAGGGAACAAAGAAAAATCAGAAAATGGAAAGGGGTAGGGGAGGAATAGGATAAAAGGAAGAATTAAAAAACGGAAAAAAATGAAGAGAAAGGAAAGTAAGGGACGAGAGGAAAAAGGAAAGAGAGAAGAGAAGAGAAAGGAAAGTAAGGGACGAGAGGAAAAGGGAAAGAGAGAAGAGAAGAGAAAGGAAAGTAAGGGACGAGAGGAAAAAGGGAAGAGAGAAGAGAAGAGAAAGGAAAGTAAGGGACGAGAGGAAAAGGGAAAGAGAGAGAGAGGAGAAAGAGAAGAAGAAGAAAGGAAAGTAAGGGACAAAGAGGGAAGAAAAGGAAAGGAAGAGAGAAGAGAAGAGAAAGGAAAGTCAGAGACGAGAGGAAAAGGGAAAAAGAGAAGAGAAGAGTAAAAAAACGAAGGGACGGGAGGAAAAAGGAAGGAGAGAAGAGAAGAGAAAGGAAAGTAAGGGACGAGAGGAAAAGGGAAAGAGAAGAGAAGAGAAAGGAAAGTAAGGGACGAGAGGAAAAGGGAAAGAGAAGAGAAGAGAAAGGAAAGTAAGGGACGAGAGGAAACCCAAGGCGCTGATAGCAAACCCGAGGAAATGGGCTTTGAGGAAGGGAGTCCGAGAGATGGATGGAGGAGGAGGAGGAGGCTTTGGCGCGAGGGAGGAAGGAGGGAAGAGGAGAGACTAGGATGAAAGAAGGACAAGGGGAGGGAAGAAAGGAGGGAAGAGGATGAAAGAAGGACAAGGGGAGGGAAGAAAGGAGGGAAGAGGATGAGAGAAGGACAAGGGGAGGGAAGACAGGAGGGAAGAGAGGAGGGAAGAGGAGAGACTAGGATGAAAGGATAGAAAGGACAAGGGGGAGAAACGGAGGAAGAAGTAGAGGAGGGGAGGGTAGGTGGAAGGAGGAGGAAGTAGAATGGGAGACAAGAGAAGAGAAGATAAAGAGGGAAGGATTCAGAGAGGAGGATAAAAAGAACCGAAAAGAAAAAAAAAGGGATAGGAGAAGATGAAGAAGGAATAGACGAAGAAGAATAAAAAAAAATCTAAATAGCCGTAAACGAAGGAATGAAAACGAGTAAAAGATGGAGAGGGAAAAGAAACGGCGAACCGAAGAAGGAAGTGAAAAACGACAAGAGGACAAGGACAACATTTAGACAGACACGCAGGCCCCCAGACAGACTGATAGCGCGACCCCCCGAGCCGTGGCAGAGACAGATAGCCCGATGGCGGACAGACGACAGACCAAACAGACCGGGCGAGGGAGGTCAGTGAAAGAAGGTGAGAGAGAGAGAGGGAGAAGGAGAGAGGGAGAGGGGGAGAAAGGAGGGGGAGATGGAGAAGGAGAAAGGGAGAGAGGGAGGGTGAAAGGGGGAAGAGGAAGGGAGAGAGGAAAAGGAAGAAAGAAGGAGAGAGAGAGAGAGAGAGAGAGAGAGAGAGAGAGAGAGAGAGAGAGAGAGAGAGAGAGAGAGAGAGAGAGAGAGAGAGAGAGAGAGAGAGAGAGAGAGAGAGAAGGAGAGGTAGAGGGAAAGAGAGGGCGAGGGAAATAGAGGGAGAGGGAGAGGGAGATAGAGGGAAAGGAAGAGAGAGAGAGAAAGGGAAGGATAGAGAGAGAGAGGGAGGGATAGAGAAAGAGAAAGATACAGAGAGACAGAAAAGGAAAGAACCGATAGAAGAAGCAGAAGCCGACGAAAGGGCAGGGGCGCGGGGGGCGAGCCGGGCGGGCAGGCGGCGGCGTCGAGAGGCCCGGGAGATAACCGAAGAGATCTGTCTGTTACACGTTTTGTGGGATTAATTGGACGAGAATTAGCGTCAGTGTCGGTTGCCTCGCTTTTTTTTGGGCGTGAGGAAAGGGGGTGGGGGAGGGCGGGTTGCCGAGGGGGCTGAGGGATGGGGAGGGGGGCTGTGGAGAGGGGAGAGGAGGGGCCTGAGGGGAGGTGAGGGCGTGTTGCCGAAGGGGCTGTGGGGAGGGGCGGGTTGCCGAGGGGCTGAGGGGAGGGAGGGGGCGGGTTGACGAAGGGGCTGTGGGGAGGGGGAGGGGGGGAGGGGGCGGGTTGCCGAGGGGGCTGAGTGGGGGTGGGGAATACTGCTCAACCTGCTGACAACCTGAGCAGGTGCGCTTGTCGTTCTTGAAGAGGTTTTGGGGGTCGGGCTTCGGGGATTATAGGGATGGGTAAGTCATGTCAGTTTGGATTCATCCGTCGAAGCGCGCTCTCTCCTTCTCTCTCTCTCATCGTCTCTCTCTTTCTCTCTCTCTCTCTCGCTCTCTCTCGCTCTCTCTCGCTCTCTCTCGCTCTCTCTCGCTCTCTCTCTCTCTCTCTCTCTCTCTCTCTCTCTCTCTCTCTCTCTCTCGCTCTCTCGCTCTCTCGCTCTCTCGCTCTCTCGCTCTCTCTCTCTCTCTCTCTCTCCAGACAAATAATGAACATGTTACCAGATAATATAAGAGTCATTAATAGCTTTTGTAATTTCAAAACGAAATTAAAAGAGCACCTATTAAATAATCAATTGTAAATATGAATGTATTTATGTAAAGAATAACCATTGTAATTAATGGAATAAAGTGTTTTGACTTTGACTCTCTCTCTCTCTCTCTCTCTCTCTCTCTCTCTCTCTCTCTCTCTCTCTCTCTCTTTTCTTTTCTCTTCTCTTCTCTTCTCTTCTCATCTCCTCTCTTCTCTTCTCTTCTCTTCTCTTCTCTTCTCTTCTCTTCTCTTCTCTTCTCTTCTCTTCTCTTCTCTTCTCTTCTCTTCTCTTCTCTTCTCTTCTCTTCTCACTCTTCTCTTCTCTTCTCTCTTTTCATCTCTCTTCTCTTCTCTTCTCTCATTTCATCTCTCTTCTCCTCTCTTCTCTCTCTCTTCTCTCTCTTCTCTTTCTCTCTTCTCTCTCTCTCTTCTCTCTCTCTCTTCTCTCTCTCTCTTCTCGCTCTCTCTTCTCCCTCTCTCTTCTCCCTCTCTCCTCCCCCTCCCTCTCTCCCTCCCCCTTCCCTCTCTCCTCCCCTCCCTCTCTCCTCCCCCTCCCTCTCTCCTCCCCCTCCCTCTCTCCTCCCCCCTCCCTCTCTCCTCCCCCCTCCCTCTCTCCTCCCCCTTCCCTCCCTGCCTCCCTCTACATGTTCCATTCACTCTCAGTCAATCCTTTAATTAAGTGTTTTTCAAATGGCATTTGTCTTTGCTTAATTTGCAAGTAGGTTTCCTCTTTTTTTTCAGTTCTCTTACTCAAAGTTTGAAATCCAGTGTGAGTCACTCATGGAATCTGATAGCGAAGCGAGGAAATAAGGGAGGGAAGGGGAGGGGAAGGGGAGGGGAAGGGGCGGGGTGATGGGGGAGTTACGAGCGAGGATAAATGACTGCAGTTATGGTGACAAGGGTTAGGGACAGGAAGGGAAGAGTGGGGATAAAAAGGTTGGAGAGAGGGAGAGAGGAGAGTCAAAGAGGCTCGTACGGTCATGTGTACGTACATGAATAGTTACGCACATGTACGGTAGATGCACGTGTACATGCAAATGCGTACGTGTACACGGTGATTCATGCGCACACAAGGAAGCATGTATCCCCTCACACGCACTCAAATTCACGCTTGCACTCCCTTACAAATACGCCCTCACATGTACAAACACACACATACTCACTGACTCACTCACTCACTCACTCACTCACTCACTCACACACTCACACACTCACACACTCACACACACACACACACACATACACACACACACACACACTCACTCAAACACTTATACGCACATACGCTTACATTCTCTCACTCTCTCCTTTTCACCTACTCTTCCTCCTCATTTCTTCGACCTCCTCCTTCTCTTCCTCATTTCTTCCACCTCTTCCTTCTCCTCCTCATTTCTTCCACCTCCTCCTTTTCTCCTTCTCCATTTTCCCTCTCCTGTTGTAGCTCCTTCTCCCCCTCTCTCTGACATCCGGTAACAGATCCAGACGATACGCAGGAAAAAATAATAGTCACTCGACCTGTAATGGAGTCAGGTCATGTCAGGGGGAGGCCGGGTCATATAACCGGCCATTCGAGGTGAGGCGGAGGAGGGGAAGTCGAGGAGGGGAGAAGGGGGGGAGTGAGATGGGGGAAGGGAAGGGAGAGGGGAGGGTAGGGGGAGAGAGAGGGGAGGGTAGGGGGAGAGGTGGTCTGGTGGTTGTGGATGCTGAGGGGAGTTTGTAGACAAGGGGTGGGGTATGTTTTTTGTTTGTTTCTTTCTTTCTTTCATTATTTTTGTAGTTTCTTTCGTTTTATTTTCTCAGCTACTGGTTTTGTGCGAGGTGTTTATGTATGTTTTGTTTTTGTAGATGTAGAAGCGTCCTCAGTAAATCGATTTTTGTTTGAGTTATCAACTTCTGTATCTTACCTACTCATATCAAGCACTTTAATTCAGCGTGTTATTAAGTAATTAAAAGTCCAATTCTGCATTCACGGGTCATTCTCTTAAGTACATAAGTGTTTGTAATTTTGTAGGTGCCGTAGGAGTGAGTGTGGGGGTGGAAAGTGACCGTGCGTGTAAATATAACGAGGGAGCATAGTCTAAGTGGGCGGAGGAGCGCGGGCGTGAGGTGGGCGGAGGAGCGCGGGCGTGAGGTGGGCGGAGGAGCGTGGGCGTGAGGTGGGCGGAGGAGCGCGGGCGTGAGGTGGGCGGAGGAGCGCGGGCGTGAGGAGGGCGGAGGAGCGTGGGCGTGAGGTGGGCGCTTTGTTGAACGGGTGGGCGGGAGGCTGTTTGCCTGTCATCGAGAACCTGTGCAAAGGTCGCAAGGTGGGGTGACATGTGGGGGGGGGGGTTTAGGGGGAGTTTGGAGGGATTGGGTGGTTCGAGATGCTGTGTGTGCACGCACGCACGTACTCACTCACTCACTCACTCACTCACTCACTCACTCACTCACTCACTCACTCACTCACTCACTCACTCACTCACCACTCAATAACCACACACACACACACACACACACACACACACACACACACACACACACACACACACACACACACACACACACACACACACACACACACACACATACAAAAGCACACACACACACACACACACACACACTCACACACACACACACACACACACACACACACACACACACACACACACACACACACACACACACACACACACACACACACACAAACTCACACACAGACTTGTAATCGCACATACAGACTCGTGTGCGTGAGAGACATGAAGAGAGAGAGGGAAAGGGAGAAGGAAAAGAAGAAGGAGAGAGGAGGGGGAGAAGCAGAAGTAGAAGGGAGAGAGGAGAGGACAGGGAGAATGAGAGAGGAGAGGGAGAAGGAGAAGGAGAGAGGAGAGGAAGAAGGAGAGGAAGGAGATAGAGTGAGAGTCAGAGTGAGAGTGTGTGTGAGAGTGAGTGAGTGAGAGTGAGTGTGAGTGAGTGAGTGAGTGAGAGAGTGAGAGTGAGTGAGTGAGTGAGTGAGTGAGTGAGTGAGTGAGTGATAGGGTGAGTGAGTGAGCGAGCGAGAGAGTGTGAGAATGAGAGAGTGAGAGAGAGAGTGTGTGAGTGAGTGAGTGAGTGAGAGAGAGAGAGAGAGAGAGAGAGAGAGAGAGAGAGAGAGAGAGAGAGAGAGAGAGAGAGAGAGAGAGAGAGAGAGAGAGAGAGAG
>NC_091587.1:2012662-2017662 GCF_042767895.1 Penaeus vannamei | reverse complement strand
GAGAGAGACACAAATAAAAGACCCAACACGTAGCCCGGCACACACTTGTAGCCCCGAATTATGTCATGAGCCTCGCTGCTCCTTCCACATGAGCTGGCTCGCCTCCGACACGCCCCCCCCCCTTACACCCTCCCCTGGACACTTGGCTTCCCTCTGTCACAGCATTCATCAGGGGCCGTCATAGCGCTTCTGCGGGGGGACCCTCGGAGGAGGTCGCTTGGGCTTGCTCCTGTTGTTGTTGTTCGTCGCTTTTGTAGTTTTTTTTCCTTTCCTTTCTGTGTATTTTCTCGTTTCATATTTTCTCCATTCTGTGTATTTTCTCTTTTCTGTGTCTTTTCTCCTTTCTGTGTATTTTTTCCTTTCTGTGTATTTTCTCTTTTCTGTGTATTTTCTCCTTTCGTAATTTCTCCTTTCTGTGTGTTCTTGTGTTTTTTTTTGGTGTTTATTATCATCGCGTATCCTTCTGTGCATTCTCTTTGGTTTTTGTGTCTATCATCATCGCGTTTCCTTCTTCTGTGCGTTCTTTTGTGTGTGTGTGTGTTTATCATCGTATTTCCTTCCTCTGTGTTATTGTCTTGGTATGGGGATTCTTCGTCCCATTTTGTCCTATACATAATGTATTCTTGTGGGTTTTTGTGTTTATCGTCGTTTATTATCATCGTTCCCTTCCTCTGTGTTATTGTGAGTATTGTTATTGGGATTCTTCGTTCCATTTTGTCCGTCTATACATGTTCCGGGTGGCTTCTTCCCGGGCCCACACTTTCGCCCGAACCAGCCATGTGGGGTACGGCAGTCACAAGCGACGAGCGCCGCCTAGCTCGTGCTGTGGCGTACCCACCCAGGCGCACATGTGTCTCGGCTCTTGATTTAGACGCTGCATCTCCTCTCATCTCCTCCCGTGGCATTCGTCATCTCGTGCCGCGGGCCCCGTGTGTGCCATCCCGTCTGGCGTGTGTGCGCGCGCGCCGGTGCGACCTCGGCGGGGTTCGTTTCACGTCGTCAGGCTCTTTGTTTTGAACTTTATGGCACTTGGGCTCATGAGCGCTGTCACGCTGCTGGCTCCAGTTCGGTTTCGCGTCACGTTCGCCTCCGTGGGCGGTCGGTGGGGGTTGGGGTGGGGTGGGGGGGATGCTTGGGTGGGCGTCTTTGCAAGCAGTTAATCAAGAGAAAAGAAAATATGATCTGCATATTCTAATCTTTCACCTCCTCCCGCCCCTCGGGTCTGTGCACCTTGCAATTGATGCCGGCAATTTGCAATGAGTGCAGTTTTAGTTGATGATTCCCCTCCCCTTCCCCCCCCCCCCCCTCGCTCTCTCTCCCCTTCGCCTGTATCAGTTGCTGAGTATGGTAAGGGTGGAGGAGGGGAAGGGGGAGGGGGGAGGGGATTAGCTTGGCTCTGTCTGTGTATTCCCGTAAAAGGGGTTTCCCGGGGTTGGTGCCCGGCTCATTATGGTAATTGTCTGAGTGAGTTGTTCTGTGCAGTTGCGTTTTATATCATTCTCTCTCTCTTTCTCTCTCTGTTTCTTTCTTTCTTGTTCTCTGCCTCTCTTTCTCTTTCTTTCATTCTCTCTCTCTCTCTCTCTTTCTTTCTTTTTCTTTCTTTCTTTCTTCTTTCTTTCTTTCTTTCTTTTTCTTTCTTTCTTTCTTTCTTTCTTTCTTTCTTTCTTTCTCTCTTTCTTTCTTTCTTTCTTTCTTTCTTTCTTTCTTTCTTTTTTTCTTTCTCTGTCCTCTCTTTCGCTCTTTCTCTCTCTCTCTCTCTCTCTCTCTCTCTCTCTCTCCCTCTCTCTCTCTCTCTGTCTCTGTCTCTATCTCTCTCTCTCTCTCTCTCTCTCTCTCTCTCTCTCTCTCTCTCTCTCTCTCTCTCTCTCTCTCTCTCTCTCTCTCTCTCTCTCTCTCTCTCCCTCCCTTCCTCCCTCCCTCCCTCCCTCCCTCCCTCTCTATCTATTTCTCTATCTATCTGCCTCTCCCTCTCTCTCTTTCCCCCTCTCTCTCTCTCACCCTCTCTCCTCTCTCTCTCCCTCTCCCTCCCTATCCCTCTCTCTCTTCTATTCCTCCCTCCCTATCCCTCTCTCTCTTCTATTCTCCCTCTCTTCTATTCTCCCTCTCTTCTATTCTCCCTCTCTTCTATTCTCCCTCTCTTCCCTCCCTCCCTCCCTCCCTCCCCTCCCTCTCTCTCCCCTCTCTCTCCCCTCCCTATCCCTCTCTCTCTTCTATTCTCCCTCTCTCTCCTCTCCTCTCTCCCTCCCTCCCTCTCTCCCCCTCTCCTCTCTCTCTCCCTCCTTCTCTCTCCCTCCCTCTCTATTCTCCCTCTCCTCTCCTTCTCCCTCTCTCCCCTCCCTCTCCCTCTCTCTCTCTCTCCCTCCCTCCCTCCCTCCTCCTCCCTCTCTCTCTCTCTCTCTCCCTCCCTCTCTCCCTCCCTCTCCCTCTCCCTCTCCCTCTCCCTCTCCCTCTCCCTCTCCCTCTCCCTCCCTCCCACCCTCCCTCCCTCTCCCTGGCACTTTGTGGGATGTGCCGAGGCCCGGAAATGCAGCTTGCTTTTAGTCGAGTTGCGTTGAAGTCGTGTTGCATTTTTTATTCCGAGGGACGCAGCGCCGGCCGCCCAGATTGTTCACAGCGAGTAATTGCTGCCGTTTCGCGAGTAAGGGGAGTCGCTCGAGTTGAAAAGGTTTTTTTTTGCGCGATAGAGAATATATTTTGGGGCGAGGGTGTTGATGGTTTATTGATTGTGTTTGTTTGTTTTTATTTGTTATTATTTATTTGTCTATTTATTTATTATGTATATATATATTGTTTTTATTTAAAGGTATATTTATTTATTTTTATTTATTTATTTATTTTATTTTATTTATTTGTTTTATTATATATATATATTGTTTTTAGAAAAAGGACTAATTGTTTTTTTTCTTTCTTTTCTCCAGGTGAGTCGACGGCGCTGCAGGAGTCAACCCGAAGGAGGAGCTAAAGGCCTGAGTAGTAACATCAGTGGTCACTTGTATTTTTTTTTTTTTTTCCTCGAGGAAATGGGTGAATTTGGTTGTTAAGTATTTGAGAATTATTTTTATTAAGTGTTAGAGAATTATTATTTTAAGTGTTAGAGAATTATCATTAAGTATTGGAGAATTATTATTATTATTAGAAAATTATTATTATTAAGTATTAGAGAATTATTAGTATTAGATATTAAACATTTTTATTATTAAGTATTATCTTTAATTATTAGAGTTGTTAAGTATTATTATTAAGAATTTGAGTTATTAAGTATTGTTATTAAGTATTTGAGGATTTTTTTTATTGAAGGATTAGTCGTTGATGCAGAAACCTGTCTTGCTAGTTTATTACGTAATATTGTCACGGATTTTTTTTTTTTTTTTATTATTATTATTTTTTTTTTGCCGTTTTTGCTGCGTTGATGTATAGATTTGTACCCGATTTTGTGTGTTTGATATGTGGATTTAGGACCGATTTTCTGCAGCTGAAATATATAGATCGGGCACCGATTTTCTGTTATGCATAGATATGTCATCGATTTTCTGTGGTTATGCGTAAACTGGTAGCGATTTCGTGTTGATACGAAACCTTCCCTCTCACTTCCTCTTTCTCTCTCTCTCTCTCTCTCTCTCTGTCTCTCTCTCTCTCTCTCTCTCTCTCTCTCTCTCTCTCTCTCTCTCTCTCTCTCTCTCTCCTCCCTCCCTCCCTCCCTCCCTCCCTCCTCCTCCCTCCCTCCCTTCCTCCCTCCCTTCCTCCCTCCCCTTCCTCCCTCCCTTCCTCCCTCCTTCCCTCCCTCCCCCCTCCCCACGTAAGGGCATGAATCTGGGCAACCCACGCGCGACGACAGCGTCCTGGAGGTGGAATTGCCCTTCAAGAAAACTTTTGAGTCTGTTTTGCCCCCGAGAGGGAGAGAGGAGAGTGAGGGGGGGGGGGTCCTCTTCGGCGAGTGTCTTGTCTTGTGGGGGCTGTCGGGTTTCTCTGTAAGGTTTTTGTTGTTGTTGTTGTTGTTTTGTGGTTTGTTTGTGTTCGGTGATTTTTTTTTTTTTTTTGGGGGGGAGGGGAGAGGGGTTTGGGTCTTTCGTTTTTTTTGGGGGGGGGATATTTGTTTTTGGTTGTTTTGAATTCTAGTTTCGTTTCCTCTTTTCTTTCCCGTTTTTCATTTTTCAACTTGTGTATATATTTTAGTCAATTCTTTTAACTTTCCCCACCGTTCCCCCTTTCCCTATCCCTCCTTCTCCTCTCTCTCTCTCTCTCTATCTCTATCTATCTATCTATCTATCTGTCTATTTACCTCCTCCCCTCCCCTCCATTCTTCCTTCCCCCTCCCTTCTTTCTCTCTTTCTGTCTCTCTATTCCCCTCCCTTCCCTCCCTCCCTCTTTCTCTCCCTCTCCTCTTGCTTCAGTCCATCCCTTTCTTCTTCCTCCTTTCTCTCCTTCCCACCCCCTCCCCCCAACCCCAGTCTCAAGAGGATGGGTCACGTGACTGCTTTCGAGAGCCACCCTGCGCTTGCCCTCTGCCGCCTCCTCCTCCTGCCTCCTGCCCTCCCTGCCCCTCTGTTTCTCTGTCTCATGCTCCCCTTGTCCTCTGTCGCCCTGCCTGCCCCCTGCTCTCTTTCTCCTCCTTGCCCGTCCTATCCCCTGCCGCTGCTGCTCCCTATCCGTTCTCCCCTACTCATTTCCCCCTATCCCATACCCTCTTTGTCCGTCTATTTCTCTCTGTCTCCTGTTTTCCCTTGCCCCTCTTCCCAGTTGCTCCTCCTATCCCTCTGCCCCCTTTCCTCCCTTCCTTCTATGCCCCCTCTGCCTCCCTGTCCCCCTTTCCTCCTTCCTCTATGCCCCCCTCCCCCCTGCCCCGTGATTCCCTTTCTTCTCTACCAGTCTCCCCCCCCTTTTGCCCCTCTGCCCAGTTGCTCCTCTGCCCCCTTTCCTCTTTCCTTTTCTTCCTATGCCCCTTTCTTTCATTTTCACTCTTTCCTCCTTCCTCTATGCCCCCCCCTCCCCCCCCTTTCCCG